>NC_139996.1:3201332-3210212 GCF_964263955.1 Coregonus lavaretus
GGTATTCCAACAGGGCCCATAGTTTCATCATCTACCTGCTTATGGTGGCCAATCATAACGTGTCGATCACTAAGTAGGCACCATTGGTTTACATGACAGAGAAGCGGAGGTATCTTACCTGCAGGGTACGTCCTGAAGACGGACTCGATTATGTCAGAGGTAAGATTGTATCTCAGGCCGTTACAGCCGTCGGTCTGGGGCCGTATGTCCGCCTGAAACAACAACAAAAAGATATGACCCCTTTATGCACCCTCCACCTCTACCATTTACACTCCCTGCATCCCAACAATCTGTGATTTCTCCAGGAGTGTGCACTCGTGCAGTACTCCCCACACATTTAAAAGCACTGGATTGGTGTATCCAAGGGCTAGACAGAGAAGGACAGATTTAGGGGAGACAGTGACAATTTGACGATGGAAAACATTGGCTTTAGGGATGTGCATCGTTCCCTTTCAAGACCATTTGATGTACCGTATCTAAGATACATGGGCTCCGATACGTAAGAGGAACGATACGTTTTAGTTTGTAAACGAGCCAGTTTCATCATAGCGCTTAATGGTTTTTGGTACTGCACATGTCTTAAAGTAATGATGGACTGTCGTTTCTCTTTGCTTATTTGAGCTGTTCTTGCCATAATGTGGACTTGGTCTTTTACCAAATAGGGCTATCTTCTGTATAAAACCCCTACCTTGTCACAACACAACTGATTGGCTCAAACTCGTTAAGAAGGAAAGAAATTCCAAAAATTCACTTTTAACAAGGCACACCTGTTAATTGAAATGCATTCCAGGTGACTACCTCAGGAAGCTGGTTGAGAGAATGCCAAGAATGTGCAAAGCTGTCATCAAGGCAAATGGTGGCTACCTTGAAGAATCTCAAATATATTTTGATTTGTTTAATACTTTTCTGGTTACTACATGATTCCATATGTGTTATTTCATAGTTTTGATGTCTTCACTATCATTCTACAATGTAGAAAATAGTAAAAATAAAGAAAAACCCTTGAATGAGTAGGTGTGTCCAAACTTTTGACTGGTACTGTATGTCTATGGTGTGTACTATGTAGGCACCTGATATGAGCCATAATGGAGACTAGACATCTACCACCCCACTACCACTATCAGATTAGAGCCATAATGGAGACTAGACATCTACCACCCCACTATCAGATTAGAGCCATAATGGAGACTATACATCTAATACCCCACTATCAGATTAGAGCCATAATGGAGACTAGACATCTACCACCCCACTACCAGATTAGAGCCATAATGGAGACTAGACATCTACCACCCCACTACCACTATCAGATTAGAGCCATAATGGAGACTAGACATCTACCACCCCACTATCAGATTAGAGCCATAATGGAGACTAGACATCTACCACCCCACTACCAGATTAGAGCCATAATGGAGACTAGACATCTATTACCCCACTACCAGATTAGAGCCATAATGGAGACTATACATCTAATACCCCACTATCAGATTAGAGCCATAATGGAGACTAGACATCTACCACCCCACTACCAGATTAGAGCCATAATGGAGACTAGACATCTACCACCCCACTACCACTATCAGATTAGAGCCATAATGGAGACTAGACATCTACCACCCCACTACCAGATTAGAGCCATAATGGAGACTAGACATCTAATACCCCACTACCAGATTAGAGCCATAATGGAGACTAGACATCTACCACCCCACTATCAGATTAGAGTCATAATGGAGACTAGACATCTAATACCCCACTACCAGATTAGAGCCATAATGGAGACTAGACATCTACCACCCCACTACCACTATCAGATTAGAGCCATAATGGAGACTAGACATCTACCACCCCACTACCAGATTAGAGCCATAATGGAGACTATACATCTAATACCCCACTACCAGATTAGAGCCATAATGGAGACTAGACATCTACCACCCCACTATCAGATTAGAGCCATAATGGAGACTAGACATCTAATACCCCACTATCAGATTAGAGCCATAATGGAGACTAGACATCTACCACCCCACTACCAGATTAGAGCCATAATGGAGACTAGACATCTAATACCCCACTACCAGATTAGAGCCATAATGGAGACTATACATCTAATACCCCACTACCAGATTAGAGCCATAATGGAGACTAGACATCTAATACCCCACTACCAGATTAGAGCCATAATGGAGACTAGACATCTACCACCCCACTATCAGATTAGAGCCATAATGGAGACTAGACATCTACCACCCCACTACCACTATCAGATTAGAGCCATAATGGAGACTAGACATCTAATACCCCACTATCAGATTAGAGCCATAATGGAGACTAGACATCTACCACCCCACTACCAGATTAGAGCCATAATGGAGACTAGACATCTAATACCCCACTACCAGATTAGAGCCATAATGGAGACTAGACATCTACCACCCCACTACCACTATCAGATTAGAGCCATAATGGAGACTAGACATCTACCACCCCACTATCAGATTAGAGCCATAATGGAGACTATACATCTAATACCCCACTATCAGATTAGAGCCATAATGGAGACTAGACATCTACCACCCCACTACCAGATTAGAGCCATAATGGAGACTAGACATCTAATACCCCACTACCAGATTAGAGCCATAATGGAGACTATACATCTAATACCCCACTACCAGATTAGAGCCATAATGGAGACTAGACATCAAATACCCCACTATCAGATTAGAGCCATAATGGAGACTAGACATCTAATACCCCACTACCAGATTAGAGCCATAATGGAGACTAGACATCTACCACCCCACTACCAGATTAGAGCCATAATGGAGACTAGACATCTAATACCCCACTACCAGATTAGAGCCATAATGGAGACTAGACATCTACCACCCCACTATCAGATTAGAGCCATAATGGAGACTAGACATCTACCACCCCACTACCACTATCAGATTAGAGCCATAATGGAGACTAGACATCTAATACCCCACTATCAGATTAGAGCCATAATGGAGACTAGACATCTACCACCCCACTACCAGATTAGAGCCATAATGGAGACTAGACATCTAATACCCCACTACCAGATTAGAGCCATAATGGAGACTAGACATCTACCACCCCACTACCACTATCAGATTAGAGCCATAATGGAGACTAGACATCTACCACCCCACTACCACTATCAGATTAGAGCCATAATGGAGACTAGACATCTACCACCCCACTATCAGATTAGAGCCATAATGGAGACTATACATCTAATACCCCACTATCAGATTAGAGCCATAATGGAGACTAGACATCTACCACCCCACTACCAGATTAGAGCCATAATGGAGACTAGACATCTAATACCCCACTACCAGATTAGAGCCATAATGGAGACTATACATCTAATACCCCACTACCAGATTAGAGCCATAATGGAGACTAGACATCAAATACCCCACTATCAGATTAGAGCCATAATGGAGACTAGACATCTAATACCCCACTACCAGATTAGAGCCATAATGGAGACTAGACATCTACCACCCCACTACCAGATTAGAGCCATAATGGAGACTAGACATCTACCACCCCACTACCACTATCAGATTAGAGCCATAATGGAGACTAGACATCTACCACCCCACTATCAGATTAGAGCCATAATGGAGACTATACATCTAATACCCCACTATCAGATTAGAGCCATAATGGAGACTATACATCTAATACCCCACTATCAGATTAGAGCCATAATGGAGACTAGACATCTACCACCCCACTATCAGATTAGAGCCATAATGGAGACTAGACATCTAATACCCCACTATCGGATTAGAGCCATAATGGAGACTAGACATCTACCACCCCACTATCGGATTAGAGCCATAATGGAGACTAGACATCTACCACCCCACTACCAGATTAGAGCCATAATGGAGACTAGACATCTACCACCCCACTATCAGATTAGAGCCATAATGGAGACTAGACATCTAATACCCCACTACCAGATTAGAGCCATAATGGAGACTAGACATCTACCACCCCACTACCACTATCAGATTAGAGCCATAATGGAGACTAGACATCTACCACCCCACTACCAGATTAGAGCCATAATGGAGACTATACATCTAATACCCCACTACCACTATCAGATTAGAGCCATAATGGAGACTAGACATCTACCACCCCACTACCAGATTAGAGCCATAATGGAGACTATACATCTAATACCCCACTACCACTATCAGATTAGAGCCAAAATGGAGACTAGACATCTACCACCCCACTACCACTATCAGATTAGAGCCATAATGGAGACTAGACATCTACCACCCCACTATCAGATTAGAGCCATAATGGAGACTAGACATCTAATACCCCACTATCAGATTAGAGCCATAATGGAGACTAGACATCTACCACCCCACTACCAGATTAGAGCCATAATGGAGACTAGACATCTACCACCCCACTACCAGATTAGAGCCATAATGGAGACTAGACATCTAATACCCCACTATCAGATTAGAGCCATAATGGAGACTAGACATCTAATACCCCACTATCAGATTAGAGCCATAATGGAGACTAGACATCTAATACCCCACTATCAGATTAGAGCCATAATGGAGACTAGACATCTACCACCCCACTATCAGATTAGAGCCATAATGGAGACTAGACATCTAATACGCCACTATCAGATTAGAGCCATAATGGAGACTATACATCTAATACCCCACTACCAGATTAGAGCCATAATGGAGACTAGACATCTACCACCCCACTACCACTATCAGATTAGAGCCATAATGGAGACTAGACATCTACCACCCCACTACCACTATCAGATTAGAGCCATAATGGAGACTAGACATCTACCACCCCACTATCAGATTAGAGCCATAATGGAGACTAGACATCTAATACCCCACTATCAGATTAGAGCCATAATGGAGACTATACATCTAATACCCCACTACCAGATTAGAGCCATAATGGAGACTAGACATCTACCACCCCACTACCACTATCAGATTAGAGCCATAATGGAGACTAGACATCTACCACCCCACTACCACTATCAGATTAGAGCCATAATGGAGACTAGACATCTACCACCCCACTATCAGATTAGAGCCATAATGGAGACTAGACATCTAATACCCCACTATCAGATTAGAGCCATAATGGAGACTAGACATATAATACCCCACTATCAGATTAGAGCCATAATGGAGACTAGACATCTACCACCCCACTATCAGATTAGAGCCATAATGGAGACTAGACATCTAATACCCCACTATCAGGTTAGAGCCATAATGGAGACTAGACATCTACCACCCCACTACCACTATCAGATTAGAGCCATAATGGAGACTAGACATCTACCACCCCACTATCAGATTAGAGCCATAATGGAGACTAGACATCTACCACCCCACTATCAGATTAGAGCCATAATGGAGACTAGACATCTACCACCCCACTATCAGGTTAGAGCCATAATGGAGACTAGACATCTACCACCCCACTATCAGATTAGAGCCATAATGGAGACTAGACATCTACCACCCCACTACCACTATCAGATTAGAGCCATAATGGAGACTAGACATCTAATACCCCACTATCAGATTAGAGCCATAATGGAGACTAGACATCTAATACCCCACTATCAGATTAGAGCCATAATGGAGACTAGACATCTACCACCCCACTATCAGATTAGAGCCATAATGGAGACTAGACATCTAATACCCCACTATCAGATTAGAGCCATAATGGAGACTAGACATATACCACCCCACTACCAGATTAGAGCCATAATGGAGACTAGACATCTACCACCCCACTATCAGATTAGAGCCATAATGGAGACTAGACATCTACCACCCCACTACCACTATCAGATTAGAGCCATAATGGAGACTAGACATCTACCACCCCACTATCAGATTAGAGCCATAATGGAGACTAGACATCTAATACCCCACTACCAGATTAGAGCCATAATGGAGACTAGACATCTAATACCCCACTATCGGATTAGAGCCATAATGGAGACTAGACATCTACCACCCCACTACCAGATTAGAGCCATAATGGAGACTAGACATCTACCACCCCACTACCAGATTAGAGCCATAATGGAGACTAGACATCTACCACCCCACTATCATATTAGAGCCATAATGGAGACTAGACATCTACCACCCCACTACCACTATCAGATTAGAGCCATAATGGAGACTAGACATCTAATACCCCACTACCAGATTAGAGCCATAATGGAGACTAGACATCTACCACCCCACTACCAGATTAGAGCCATAATGGAGACTAGACATCTAATACCCCACTACCAGATTTGGGTTGGGGCAATGTAGCAAGTTTTTTGTCAAAATAAAATAAAATCTTATTGATCGCATACACATATTGTCCCTCCCCCCACTTTGGTTCTGAAATCCCCATCACCAAATAATGAACTTGTCATTTTTGCAGATTAAGTGTTTGAGCTAGTAATGTATCAATATTTATAGTTTACAAATTAGCTATGACACAGCTAATGAAGATACACAGAGTGTACAAAACATTAGGAACACCTGCTCTTCCATGACACAGACTGACCAGGTGAATCCAGGTGAAAGCTATGATCCCTTATTGAGGTCACTTGTTAAATCCACTTCAATCAGTGTAGATGAAGGGGAGGAGACAGGTTAAATATTTTTTAAGCCTCGAGACAATTGAGACATGGATTGTGTACGTGTGCCATTCAGAGGGTGAATGGGCAAGACAAAATATGTTATTGCCTTTAAACGGGGTATGGTAGTAGGTGCCAGGCGCACCGGTTTGTCAAGAACTGCAACGCTGCTGTCATTTTTCACACTCAACAGTTCCCCGTGTGTATCAAGAATTGTCCACCAGCCAAAAGACATCTAGACAATTTTACACAACTGTGGGAAGCATTGACGTCAACATGGGTCAGCATCCCTGTGGAACGCTTTTGACAGCTTGTAGAGTCCACGCCCCGACGAATTGAGGCTGTTCTGAGAGCAAAAAAGGTGTTCCTAATGTTTTGCACAATCAGTGTATAGCACAACTTTGGATTTCACCCCCCATCTTAAAAACGGAATGGTTTCGACCGTTTGGAAGTTGAGTGATTTTCTCTTCTCTTCTTCTCCTCTGGCGTCAGCCATGCAGTAAGTGACTGCTATCCTCGTTATTAAATGATCAACTTAACCCTGTATATTTAAAAATCGGCCATATACACTGACTGTTCAAAGCTAAACTACCAAAAACTATTGCTGATGGTGAAACTGAACACTCAAAATAAAATCTATTGTAATAATCCCCGGTTCAGCAGGTATAGCCAGATGAGAGTTGTGTCTCCGGTAGCTTACTTTTATTCTGGTAAAACATAAATTTTCAACAGTGCATAGATAACAGTAATATAGCAGATGACAGGTTGTCACTGCACTAACAAAGCCAAGACATTTTAGCATTTGAATGGTCAAGGTACCAGATCAGGAACAGGGCCGCCCTACCTCGCGTTGGTCAGCGTGCGAAGCTGAGCGCAGTTTGACTAAGCTACTGATAGTCCCTGGGGTTGTTCGGTCTGCAACATGACTTGTAGATCAATAACTGTCAACATGGTAACATGCCGTTGGACACTGAAGGTAGAGGACGCATCAGTTATCACGAAAAAATGAGGTATTTTCGGGAAGGTAGAAAGAATATTAATACGAGCAAAAAAAAATTATTGAACCGGCGATTCGTAAGTTTTGAAAGATTTTCTGACTGATGATGCTACATTTTGATCGGTTTGGGCTCCGCGGACCGCTGCACTTGTATCTTAAACATTTGAATCGGGGGACCGATGAGTATCTGTGAATCATTACATCTCCAATTAGCACTCCATTCCCTTCACATTCACTACTTTTGACCAGAGACCACGGGGAATAGGATACTATTTGGAACACAGTCATTATTATCGCTGAGCTCACCAGGAAGGCTGCAGAGATGCCCACTTCCTGTTTGTCGTTGGAGAGGGAGTGGTCCACGCTGTTCACGCTCATCCGATTGGCCCAGAACTCCTCAGCGCTGATCACCTGACTCACCACCAGATCCTTGTAAAGCTGGAACAGCACCGGCTCTTCCTGTAACATTCTAGAGAGGGAGGGATAAACCCAACGGTCACATCCTCCCTCTGGCATACTAGCAGGAAGTTGAGACCCATGGGGCGGCGCACAATTGGCCCAGCGTCGTCCAGGGTAGGGGAGGGAATGGCAGGCAGGGAGGTAGCTCAGTTGGTAGAGCATGGCGTTTGCAACGCCAGGGTTGTGGGTTCGTTTCCCACGGGGGGCCAGTATGAAAATAATAATGTATGCACTAACTGTAAGTCGCTCTGGATAAGAGCGTCAGCTAAATGATGTAAATGTAAATGTTAGCTTACTTTGATGAACAACCAGAATGAACTATTGATATTCTGGTTTCATTAGGAAACCTCAACTTTGTTTATGTTTTTGGTTGTCAATTAGACCATGCCCATTTCAAGCTTATCTTTCACATTTTTTTTTTTGTTATTTCAGAAACATACAGTAAATATTATTCTATTTTAGTCAGATAATCTAGTTTTGCTATCTAGTTACTAAGTGGTACAGCTCTGGTATCATTCTGAGATTAAAACGATGGAGATCTGGGGTGTATTCAATAGTCGCACACTGCTGCAAAACATTTTACAACAGAAAATATTTTGCAAATAAAACAATTTCTATTGTACACGTTCAGGTAGGTCACTCCCAGTTTTGTTCTGTTTGCTTCCTAGTGAATAGTCCCCCCTGTCTATTATCTGTCTGTGGTATTGAT
>NC_139996.1:3210412-3288206 GCF_964263955.1 Coregonus lavaretus
CCTTGACTTTTCCCATGTGTTACAGCCTGAATAAAATTGATTAAATATATGTTTTTATTGTCACTGGCCTACGCACAATACACCATAATGTCAAAGTGGAATTATGTTTTTTAGAAAGTTTTACAAATTAATTAAAAAAGAAAAGCTGAAATATCTTGAGTCAATAAGTATTCAACTGGCAAGCCTAAATAAGTTCAGGAGTAAAAATGTGCGTAACAAGTCACATAAGTTGCATGGACATTTTTATTGAATAAGTTGCATCATTTTAGACCCTGTGTGATCACGCTCTCTGTAGCCGATGTGAGTAAGACCTTTAAACAGGCCAACATTCACAAGGCCGCAGGGCCAGATGGATTACCAGGACGTGTACTCAGAGCATGTGCTGACCAACTGGCAAGTGTCTTCACTGACATTTTCAACCTCTCCCTGTCTGAGTCTGTAATACCAACATGTTTCAAGCAGACCACCATAGTCCCTGTGCCCAAGAACACTAAGGTAACCTGCCTAAATGACTACCGACCCATAGCACTCACGTCAGAAGCCATGAAGTGCTTTGAAAAGCTGGTCATGGCTCACATCAACACCATCATCCCATTATCCCAGAAACCCTAGACCCACTCCAATTTGCATACCACCCCAATAGATCCACAGATGACGCAATCTCCATTGCACTCCACACTGCCCTTTCACACCTGGACAAAAGGAACACCTACGTGAGAATGCTGTTCATTGACTACAGCTCAGCGTTCAACACCATAGTGCCCACAAAGCTCATCACTAAGCTAAGGACCCTGGGACTAAACACCTCCCTCTGCAACTGGATCCTGGACTTCCTGACAGGCCGCCCCCAGGTGGTAAGGGTAGGTAACAACACATCTGCCACGCTGATCCTCAACACAGGGGCCCCTCAGGGGTGCGTGCTCAGTCCCCTCCTGTACTCTCTGTTCACCCATGACTGCATGGTCAGGCACGACTCCAACACCATCATTAAGTTTGCCGATGACACAACAGTGGTAGGCCTGATCACCGACAACGATGAGACAGCCTATAAGGAGGAGGTCAGAGACCTGGCCGTGTGGTGCCAGGATAACAACCTCTTCTTCAACGTGATCAAGACAAAGGAGATGATTGTGGACTACAGGAAAAAAAAGAGGACTGAGCACCCCCCCATTCTCATCAACAGGGCTGTAGTGGAGCAGGTTGAGAGCTTCAAGTTCCTTAGTGTCCACATCACCAACAAACTAACATGATGCGGTTCATAAAAGCATTGACGATGTGTTGACTTGACAACTGTGTCCAAATGTTTAACTAAAATGAGAGTTAAGGTGATGTCCCCTTAATAATGAATCCAAGTGTTTGACATGGGGGAGAGGACCAGTAACTTTATGATCAAACTTTATCAATGTAGAAGCAACAGTAATTATTCATACTTTGGTCATCATATTTTGATCTGGTTTCCTTCGAATATCATCCAATTTCATGAAAAACATGATTTGGACTGTTCATGACCTTTAACATTATTTTTTGAATGGACTACCTCATCTATGAACAAAACACATACAATTATCTTACTATTTACTTACTATGACTAATGTGGTTGTCCCACCTAGCCATCTTAAGATGAATGCACTAACTGTAAGTAACTCTGGATTAGAGCGTATGCTAAATGACTAAAATGTACATCTGAAAGGTCCCTCAGTCCAGCAGTGAATTTCAAACACAGATTTAACCACAAAGACCAGGGAGGTTTTCCAATACTTAGCAAAGAATGGCACTTATTTGAGCTTGGTGAAGTAATTAATACACCCAGTCACTAAAAAGACACAGGTGTCCTAACTCAGTTGCCGGAGAGGAAGGAAACCGCTCAGGGATTTCAACATGAGGACAATAGTGACTTTAAAACAGTTAGATTTCAATGGTTGTGATAGGAGAAAACTGAGGAAGGATCAACAACATTGTATACTGAACAAAAATATTAAACGCAACATGCAACAATTTCAAAGCTTTTAATGAGTTACAGGAAATCAGTCAATTGAATTAAATGTATTAGGCCCTAATCTATGGACTGCACATAATTGGGAATACAGATATGCATCTGTTGGTCACAGATACCTTAGAAAAGGTAGGGGCGTGGATCAGAAAACCAGTCAGTATCTGGTGTGACCACCATTTGCCTCATGCAGAGCGACACGTCTCCTTCGCATAGAGTTGATCAGGCTGTTGATTGTGGCCTGTGGAATGTTGTTCTACTCCTCTTCAAGTTACTGGATATTGGCGGGAACTGGAACACGCTGTCGTAGACGTTGATCCAGAGCATCCCAAACATGCTAAATGGGTGACATGACTCCGCAAAAATCAAAGCAGCGACTCTCTCCTGCAGGTTCATGCTCTACAACATCCATAGAGTATGACCCTGCCTCACACAGGAAGCGGCACATGTCCTAATCCAGGCTCTTGTCATCTCCCGTCTGGACTACTGCAACTCACTGTTGGCTGGGCTCCCTGCTTGTGCCATCAAACCCCTGCAACTTATCCAGAAAGCTGAAGCATGCCTGGTGTTCAAGCTTCCCAAATTCTCCCATGTCACCCCGCTCCTCCGTACACTCCACTGGCTTCCAGTCGAAGCTCGCATCCACTACAAGACCATGGTGCTTGCTTACGGAGGAGCAAGAGGAACTGCCCCTCCTCACCTTCAGGCTCTGCTCAAACCCTACACCCCAACCGGAGCACTCCGTTCTGCCACTTCTGGTCTTCTCTGTCCTGGCACCCCAATTGTGGAACCTGCTTCCCCCTAAAGCTAGGACAGCAGAGTCCCTGTCCATCTTCCAAAAACATCTGAAACCCTCTTCAAATAGTATCTTAAATAATACCACCCCCCCCCCCCCAACACCAAAAAATGCCTTTTGTGAACCAACACTCACACTTCACTCTTTTCCCCACTTACTAGCTGTGACTTTGCTGATAGCTACTTCATTTAAGAAAAATGAACTTACTATGACTGATGTGGTTGTCCTACCTAGCTAAGATTAATGCACTAACCGTAAATCGCACCGGATACAAGGATCTGCTAAATGAATGTAACGTAGCAGGTGTATAAGTGTATGCATCTCTGTCCGAGCCAGAAAGAACATGTGCAATGGATTATGGTCATTGTAGTTAATTACCACATTCCTGCGCTGAACTAGGTAAAATATTTTGTTAATGAAAACTACAACTCCCTTTAGCCTAGCGTCCCACATAGTTCTTGACTTTATTTCTCTCCTGAATGATTTAATTTCTCTCTAGAGAAACGGCGCGTTGGGCTAAAAAAAACTAAATGGAATTCATGTAATTGAAACAATTAGTTGTTTAATAACCCCCCCCCCCCAAAAAAAAAATACATTTGGGTTAATTACTCAGCACTATTATATGCTAAGGTATTAGTTAGTTGACTAGTCCTGAGCCATGACTGTTGTGTAGGAGTCTACAGCCATGTCTCAGGCAGGGCAACTACCGTTAGCTAGATCGGATGACACTGATTACCTCCTAACTAAAATGTTTTATTTATTTAACTAGGCAAGTCAGTTAAGAACAAATTCTTATTTACAATGACGGCCTACCCGGGCCAAACCCTCCCCTAACCCGGACGACGCTGGGCCAATTCTGCGCCGCCCTATGGGCCTCCCGATCAGCGTTGCCAACTCCTCAGTAAGGAAAGTAGCTATTGGCTGTCCTAAAAGTCGCTAAATGACGTCATCGCCTAATTTGCATAATTGGCCATGTGCATGTAATTGTGATGGGCGCTGTAGGAGAGAGGAATAACGCTGTAGGGGTGGGGAATAACGCTGTAGGAGAGAGGAATAACGCTGTAGGAGAGAGGAATAACGCTGTAGGAGAGAGGAATAACGCTGTAGGAGAGAGGAATAATGCTGTAGGAGAGAGGAATAACGCTGTAGGAGAGGAATAACGCTGTAGGAGAGGGGAATAACGCTGTAGGAGAGAGGAATAACGCTGTAGGAGAGAGGAATAACGCTGTAGGAGAGAGGAATAACGCTGTAGGAGAGGGGAATAACGCTGTAGGGGGGAGGAATAACGCTGTAGGAGAGAGGAATAACGCTGTAGGAGAGGGGGAATAACGCTGTAGGAGAGAGGGGAATAACGCTGTAGGAGAGAGGAATAACGCTGTAGGAGAGAGGAATAACGCTGTAGGAAGGAGGAATAACGCTGTAGGAGTGAAGAATAACGCTGTAGGAGAGAGGAATAACGCTGTAGGAGAGAGGAATAACGCTGTAGGAGAGGGGAATAACGCTGTAGGAGAGAGGAATAACGCTGTAGGGGAGAGGAATAACGCTGTAGGAGAGAGGAATAACGCTGTAGGAGAGGGGGAATAACGCTGTAGGAGAGAGGGGAATAACGCTGTAGGAGAGAGGAATAACGCTGTAGGAGAGAGGAATAACGCTGTAGGAGAGAGGAATAACGCTGTAGGAGAGAGGAACAACGCTGTAGGAGGGAGGAACAACGCTGTAGGAGGGAGGAACAACGCTGTAGGAGAGAGGAATAACGCTGTAGGAGAGAGGAATAACGCTGTAGGAGAGAGGAACAACGCTGTAGGAGAGAGGAATAACGCTGTAGGAGAGAGGAATAATGCTGTAGGAGAGAGGAATAACGCTGTAGGAGAGGAATAACGCTGTAGGAGAGAGGAATAACGTCGTGGGAGAGACAAAAAGTGAGTAAAAAACACCCTACATTTACATCCCGCCCTGAATGTAAGCCATCAGCCAGCGGCGGCTTCCCGCATGCGTGATTCATTTGCAGTCTGGATGCGGAGGGGTGAACATCTCCTGCTCTGACTGCAGCGCGAGGACTGGGCCGCCTGTGAGTGCTTTGGGACGGGGGTAACAAAGCACCCGCTGCTCGTTGAGAAGAGTAAGAACGATACGTGCTTTCACGTCAGTCTCCAAAAGTCTCCAATAACACCAGAAAAAGTCGCTAGATTTGTCGCTAGTCGCTTTTTTGAAAATGTGTCGCTAGAGAGGTATGAAAACTCGCCAAATATAGCGACAAAGTCGCTAAGTTGGCAACACTGCTCCCGATCACGGCCGGTTGTGATACAGCCCGGGATCGAACCCGGGTCTGTAGATACGGCTCTAGACCTTTGCGCCACTCGGGAGCAAGCTAATGTTAGAAGTTGCAGTCAATAACACTAGCTAAGTTAGCTAGGTCATCTGAATGGCGAAATTGGAAAGGAAGCAAAACGTGATGCGCTTTTACCAACTTTACAGTTACTGATAGCTAGTTAGCTACCAGGGGTGAACTAGGTACGTCAGCTAAATGATTGACCCCAAAATGTTAAGTGATCGACCACACTCCCGCACAGTAGGTGGAGGCATGCACAAACAAATGTGCGAACGCCATGATATGTCAGAGTTTAACAGGCTAACTACGAGGATATTTTCTAAATAAGGGCTCCAGTGTTATCAATTTAGTGACTTTGTCACTAGCTATATTTTGAGAGTTTTCAGACCCCTCCAGCGACTTATTGGTAAAAGATTCTAGTGACAAAGTCGTTGACACCAAGGGTTTCATTCTATAGCATTTGGCAACTTTCGTGGTCCTCTGTAGCTCAGCTGGTAGAGCATGGCGCTTGTTACGCTAAGGTAGTGGGTTCGATCCCCGGGACCACCCATACACAAAAAACGAATAATGTATGCACGCATGACTGTAAGTCGCTTTGGATAAAAGCGTCTGCTAAATGGCATATTATTATTACCTTTCCCACTCAATTCTGAAAGGTTATGCAGGGGACCGCAGTTAGGCAAATTGGTGCTGTGACGTCAAGACAACTGCAAAACGTCAAATCAAGGAGCCAGTAGCGGAACTCTGAATTTTTCTTTTTTGCAACACTGATTTAAGTTCTCTAACCTAGCTAGATAATTAACGCTGCAAATGAACCCAACTCTAACAATCAAGTTGTTTTGTTACCAATATCTAGCTAGGTTAAGAGTACCGCCGGCCAGAGTATATCGACTGGTGAGTCGATATATGATGTTAACGAGCTAGCTGGCTGACTAGCTTGGTAGCTGGCTGGCTAACTCACATGCCTCAAGTCGCATTGGGTAGCGGACCAAACTCCACTCCACGGTAAGGAGGAAGCTCATCAGAAACTTCCTTCACCATGGAGTAGAGTTTAGTCCGCTATCATTGTCAGAGAAAACAGACGGACTTCAAGAAAAGTCCATGTAACGTTAGCTAAAACAATCATGATTAACGTTACCTCAAACTTCTACGCTGTTGCAGTTGATATATTGGATTTCGTGTTGTGCCGATGTGAAGAATAGTTTATTTAAGTGCAATTGTTATTTAAACGCGACATTTATTATAAAATTGTCCCAACTTGTACTCCTCCATCGACAAGGCTGCCAAGTTGTACAACATTCAAATTCTTCCGGTGGAATAACAAGGGAAGATGGTGGATAAATAAGATAGTTTCCTCAGGCTGTTTACCGTTAAAATAAAATGTCACGGTTCCTGTCTGTGTAAGTGGGCGTTTCAACTCTCGCGTGAACTCACGGTTCCTCCATAATATCTGGCATGCTCACGCGAGAGAGGGAACAGCTGGAACACATTGGCTATATAGTATAAATTCATGAAAGCAAAATTAAGCTTTTGGTTTTTTAATTTCAGGTTCGAGTCAGGCATAAGGTTAGCAGTGGGGTTAAGGTTAGGGACTAAAATCACATTTTAAGATAAATTGTAGAAATGGTCGGGGTTTATGACTTTGTGGCTGTGGTAACTAGTGACGACCAGGCACAACGCCGATATAAAGTAATATTTCTCAAAGTTGCCGGGATGTCACGTGTCCTGCTTATACCAGTACAGTCGTAATAACCTAATCATTACGAAACTTATATTCAATCAAATAAGCCACACATAGCAAATAAGCCATTCAATGTTTTGTTAACCAAATTCGACACTCTCATTGACCTCTATTAAAAAACCGGTCCGTGCTACTCGGGATCCTTGGGACGTCCACCCTATCCCAGCGAAGTTGAAATGTAAAATGGTAAGGGTTAGTTTAGGGTAGGAACATACCAAGTATTCCGGATAGTACTGACCATACAAAAACTCCTCACTTGGTGAGCAAAAAAAAAAAACGCTACCTGCTGGAGAATATATATTTTGGGCACAGTTATCCCTTTTGCTCTCTGGTCTGGTTTAAAGTCGTATTATTCTGTGGGGTTTATCGGCGGTTGGAATCCAACGTTATGGTGGATTACCGCCTCCTATTGTACTGGAGTGTGAGCCAGAGACAGGAAGGAACTAAATCCTACCTGCCAGCCCCGTTTCTCTTAAAATAAGATAACAAAATATTTGAGACAAGGACCTGTGCCAGAATGAACCAGTTGGACAGGAATTTAATTTCTATAGGCGGGCCCGTGTTCTTCACGGGACCTCCTCATTTTATTAATGGGTGTTATAAGGGACAGCTGATAGGCCAGTGGAGAGGCCAGGTGCATCATTGCGCATGAAAGAACAGTGAAGACATGAAACACGCAGCTCAAAACGCTCCCCTATTGATCTTGTTTAGGGAAAATACAATTATCCTACCTGGACTAGCCTACAACACCACAATGCAATGAATAGTTACATTATTGTTTTCAAGCGAATACAAAATTCTACTCTAGGCTGCAGTGAAAATGTCATTTGAATGATTTGAATGTTTCATTCGATTTGTGGATCTACTATCGACAGCTTCAATATAGACTAAATATTTATCATTTAACTTTTAAAATGTATTACCTTTTATATGTGGCAGAAACACAACCAGTCACAATGTTTTAATCTGATTAAGTTACTTCAAAAGTCTCCTGTAGGTGTAAGGTTCTGTATTTATTTTCTTAGTTCACCTTGTGTTCTTGAATGTAGCCCTGTTTCTTTGTGTTCTTGAACGTAGCCCTGTCTAGATTCGGGAGCAGCAGGTAGTTTTATCGATCACCAGCTGGTACAAGAGCTTAACATTGATCTTACACCTGTCACCCCTCCCTTACACCTGTCACCCCTCCCTTAAGGATTAACACCCTGGACGGGCAGCCATTGGGCAAAGGCTTCATTACGCACCTGACACAGAGCGTTACCCTCCAGATTGGAGTCTTCCACACCGAAACCATTCAACTCATGGAACTCTAATCCCCCAAACAGCCACTCATCCTTGAACACCCCTGACTTTGCCATCACGACCCTGCCATCTGGTGGCGACAAGGTGAACTACTGTCCTGGTCTTCTACCTGCTTCACCAGTTGTCTCAGCCTACCCTGCAGAGCCACCACCATTGAGGCCTCTGCAGTGCCACCCACCATAACATCTGAATATGCCCAGTACAGCAAAATCAAGGCCTCCACTGTGTCACCACATCACCCAGGGGACTGTGCTATTGACTTACTCCCTGGAGTGTCCCCACCGAAGGGCCGTGTTTATCCCCCATCTATCCCGGAAAATGAGGCAATGGAGAACTACATTGATGAAGCATTCAAACCGTTTAATTCGTCCTTCTTCTTCCCCGGATGCGTCCAGCTTCTTCTTCGTTGGAAAAAAGGACGGTGGTCTTCGTCAATGTATTGATTACCGTTCCCTGAATGACATTACAGGTCAAGAACAGTTTCCCTCTGATCCCAGCGACCCTTGAACAAGTGGGCCGCGCCAACATCTATACAAAACTCGACCTGCGGAGTGCTTATAACCTTGTCCGTATACGTGAAGGCGATGAATGGAAGACGGCCTCTATCACCACTCGAGGGCACTATGAATACCTGGTCATGCCCTACGGCCTTACTAACGCCCCCGCCGTCTTCCAATCCTTTATGAACGAGGTTTTCCAGGATGTGATCAACCGCTTTCTCATCGTCTACATTGATGACGTCCTGATTTACTCCCTGAAGGAACACATACAGCAGGTACAAAGGGTTCTTCAACGGCTCCTTGACCATAACCGTTATGTGAAGACTGAAAAGAGCACCTTCCATGTAACCTCCGTAAACTTCCTCGGTTTCGTACTGACACGCCTCTTCACCTCAGCTCCTGTGCTTCGCCAACCTGATCCGACCCTTCCTTTCACCCTGGAGGTGGATGCCTCCGAAGTAGGAGTAGGAGACACACTCTCTCAGCGGGTGGGAACACCTCCAAAATCACATCCTTGTGCCTTCTTCTGCAGGAAGTTATCCCCCGCTGAGAGGAATTACGATGTGAGGAACAGAGAACTCCTTGCCATCAAGCTGGCCCTCGAGGAGTGGCGCCACTGGTTGGAGGGCGCACAACATCCCTTTCTCGTCCTGACAGATCATCGTAATCTGGAATATATCAGAGGGGCCAAGAGGTTAAACTCCAGACAAGCCCGCTGGGATCTCTTCTTCACACGCTTCCATTTTCATGTTACTTACATCCCTGGAAAGAAAAACGTAAAAGCTGATGCTCTCTCCCGACAGTTTGACCTTCCGACTAGTAACTCCGACCCTACACCCATTCTTCCTTCCTCTTGCATTATGAGGCCGGTACAGTGGGAGGTTACCAGCTGGGAAGAGTTACGTACCAGCAGCTGTTAGACACCAACTGATGCAATGTTGAGTGTATGTTCCAACAGGTGTTCCGTCTGTATGGGATTCCGGATGACATCATCTCTGACCGCGGGCCCCAGTTTGTCTCCCGGGTATGGCGAGCCTTCTGTGACCGACTGGGGGTCGCCCTCAGCCTCTCCTCCTGGTACCATCCTCAGACCAACGGGCAGACGGAACACCTGAACCAAGAAATAGGGAAGTACCTCCGCCAACAATGTTCTGCCTCTCCACACGACTGGAGTCGGTATATGGCCTGGGCCGAATACGCTCAGAACTCACTCATGTATTCATCCCTCCACCTTACTCCGTTTCAGTGTGTCCTTGGTTACCAACCCCCCCCCATGTTTCCCTGGGAGGCGGAGCCTGGTACTGTCCCAGCTGTCGATGACTGGTTTCGGCATAGTGAGCGGGTATGGGAGACCGCTCACCGGCATCTGCAGGAAGCCTCTAATACCCAGAAACGCTTTGCCGACAGACGCCGCCGACCTACGCCACTCTTTCACCCCGGACAGCGTGTGTGGCTCTCTACCAGAGACATCCGGCTCCGCCTCCCCTGCAAAAAGTTCTGTCCTCGCTTCACTGGTCCCTTCAAGATAACCCATTGCATCAACCCTGTCACGTACTGCCTCCAGTTACCCCGTCATTATAAAATCTCCTCGTCCTTCCTTGTGTCTCTGTTAAAACCGGTCACCTACAGTCCTCTTCATCCTACAGTCTCAACCCGCAGTGCGCCCCAAACCGTTGGACGTCGTAGGGGAACCTGCCTACGCCATTCAGGCCATCTTCAGATTCCAAACGCCTGAGAGGTCACATCCACTATCTAGTGGACTGGGAAGGTTATGGGCCTGAAGACTGGTCCTGGGTCCCCGACAAGGACATCCTCGACCCAGAGACGATTCAGGCATTCCACCATAACCGTCCGGTTCGTCCCGCTCCCTGACCTCTGGGTCGACCCCCCTGAACAGACCCGCTGGACATCAGCCTCGACGCAGAACGTCGTATTGCACTTTTGTCCATAATCTTCTCATCCTGTAGTAGACTATACCTGCGCTGTATCTGTAATCTGTTGGCTAGAGTGCACATGAGTATATACCAGAGTGGGCACATTCACTACACGTACCATCTTTAGTGACCAAACCATCCGTATGCCTTGAGTTGAAAATGCCATGGAAACTCATTTAACTTGTATTTTTTTATTCGGTACATGGGAATTTAACCACCGTTTTTATGTGCACTACCTATTTATGCACAGACTTTTCTCTGCAGCAAATCAATCTGATGGGAAAATGGTTTCCCTTACCCAGTAGGTCTAATTGCCCCCCCCCCCCCAAAAAAAAATGAAAAGCCTGATAAATAAAATAGTAGCAGGACAAATTGTCCAGGAGTGGCTGTCTTATCATAGCCTACACCCTGAATTTGCGCTTCACAACCATTCTCTCACGCCTTGCGCACACGTGCACCTACTGCTGAGGAGTGAGAGAAAGCGACGGAGGAGGAGCCTTGGCCTGAAGATGGAGGCCGTTTTCATTGAAAGTAAAACAAAAGTTAGAGGAAAAAGAGTGAAAAAGAGTGAAAAGCCTCCAAGTGGAATTTAATATAAGTCTAATATTGTAGTGGACTAAGATGAGAAGAACGTTGGTGTAGCTAAATGCAGGCAAATCCCTACTCAGGTAGGACGCCATTTTGAAACTGATGTTTATTTATACTAATTTATTTCATAATTATCGTGTATCATTTATTGTAAGCCTATTTATTAATATGCAATACCTGATTTGTTTAATTCTGTTAAGACATTTTCATTGGCTAAATTAAATTACATCGGTCTTTTTTAATTGTGTGCTCCGTATTTAGTTTAAGACAGGTTATAAGTAGGTATTTTGTGAAATAAATAACATTAGCCTATTTCTGTCATTTGTTGGGTACGGTAGGCACTTGCCTTTGTTGGTAATTGCTGCAATACAGCCTGTTCAAAACTTTTGTGAAGGTTTAAACCAGTTGGCACGTGTATTGTCACGTTCCGTTGAGCCATTTTTTTTGGCCATATTAAGTTCCAACTGTAGGCCAAATCTCCGACAGCTGACAATTATTGTAAAAACAAAAACAAAAATAGGCTATAAAGTTTTGCTACACATCAAAACTCAAGGAATAGTGTTGTTGTGATTTGTTATAGGCTGTTTTTAAGGACACGTAAATGTGGCTCATTTGGCCAATATCCTTCCTTTATTCATGGCGCTGGCTGTGTCAGGTCAGATCTGAATGCATATGGATGTCCGGTAAATTTCTCAAATGTCTGGTAAATGAAAATCTTCATGGTCTAGTTGTCCGGCACCAAATTTTACTGAAGGAAACTCTGAAATGCACATATTGTTTTTATGCAGATTTTAGAATATTTGCATGAAAATCTGTTGCCAATTGAATTGGAGCCTAGCAATGGGGTTGAGGTCAGGGCTCTGTGCAGGCCAGTCAAGTGGACCTCACTTTGTGCACGGGGGCATTGTCATGCTGAAACAAGAAAGGGCCTTTCCCAAACTGTTGCCACAAAGTTGTAAGCACAGAATCGTCTAGAAATATCATTGTATGCTGTAGCATTAAGATTTCCCTTCACTGGAACTAAGGGGCCTAGCCCCAACCATGAAAAACAGCCCCAGACCATTATTCCATATCCACCAAATTTTACAGTTGGCACTATGCATTGGGGCAGGTTCTTCTGTCAGACTGCCAGATGATGAAGCGTTATTCATCACTCCAGAGAACGCCTTTCCACTGCCCCAGAGTAAAATGGCGACGAGCTTTAGACCACTCCAGCCGACGCTTGGCATTGCGCATGGTGATCTTAGGCTTGTGTGCGGCTGCTCGGCCATGGAAACCCATTTCATGAAGCTCCCGACGAACAGTTATTGTGCTGACTTTGCTTCCAGAGGCAGTTTGTAACTTGGTAGAGAGTGTTGCAACCGAGGACAGACGTTTTCTACGTGCTTCAGTACTCGGCGGTCCCGTTCTGTGAGCTTGTGTGGCCTACCACTTCGTGGCTGAGTCGTTGTTGCTCCTAGACGTTTCCACTTCACAATAACAGCACTTACAGTTGGCAGGGCAGCTCTAGCAGGGCAGAAATGTGACGAACTGACTTGTTGGAAAGGTGGCATCCTATGACGGTGCCACGTTGAAAGTCACTGAGCTCTTCAGTAAGGCCATTCTACTGCCAACGTTTGTCTATGGAGATTGCATGTCTGTGATGTTATACAGCTGTCAGCTTAAATAGCTGAATCCACTAATTTGAAGGGATGTCCACATAGTTTTGTATATATAGTGTAGGTAAGGATAAAGTGACAATGTAACAGGATAGATAATAAACAGCAACAGCAGCGTATGTGATGAGTCAAAATATTTAGTAAAAAAATGATCGATACAGATCATCCGGGTAGCTATTGGTTAACTATTTAGCAGTGTTATGGCTTGGGGGTAGAAGCTTTTCAGGGTCCTGTTGGTTCCAGACTTGGTGCATCGGTACCGTTTGCCAGACTGTAGCAGAGTGAACCGTCTAATGCTTGGGTGGCTTTGACCATTTTTAGGGCCTTCCTATGACACCGCCTGGTATAGAGGTCCTGGATGGCAGGGAGATCAGCCCCAGTGAAGTACTGGGCCGTACGCACTACCCTCTGTAGCGCCTTGCGGTCGGATGCCAAGCAGTTGCCATACCAGGCGGTGATGCAGCCAGTCAAGATGCTCTCAATGGTGCAGCTGTATAACTTTTGGAGAATCTGAAGCAAATAAACACCTCCCAATATACATTTTACATTTTAGTCATTTAGCAGACGCTCTTATCCAGAGCGACTTACAGTTAGTGAGTGCATACATTATTTAATTTTTTTCATACTGGCCCCCCGTGGGAATCGAACCCACAACCCTGGCGTTGCAAACGCCATGCTCTACCAACTGAGCTACATCCCTAATATCCGTCTGTAGCTGAGAGTAAACATAATTGATCATGATTAAGAACAAAAGAAGACCAATCACGCTCACCTGCGGTGTACCGTTAGCCACCAAGTAGCTTCCTGATAAAGACTTCCCCATCCTCACCTGGATAGACCTTCCAAACAGGAAGTCCTTTATCCAGTTGTACGTTCTTCCTCCTACCCCCATAAGACCAAGCTTGATTAGCAACCCCTCATTCCACATCATATTGTACGCTTTCTCCACATAGACACAGACAGCCACAACCGTCTGCTAGTTCACCTGGGCCTTCCTGACCTCTGATTCTAAGCACAGTCTTGTGACACGCAGGAGACCTGGTTCGAACCCAGTCAGTCACAAGAGCAAGATGAAATAGATTAGAAAGGCTATCCTTAGAAGGGCTATGACAGGGATAGTTGTGACACTCCCTTCTAACGCAGCCTGTGATCACCATAGAGGGGATCAGAAGGCACATCCATATTCCAGAGAGTCTTAGCTTTCAGGAATTGGGTTATCATAGCTTATAGCCAAAACGGTTCAAATGCTAGAGCCAAATTCATAGAAAGAAAATAAATTCAACATGCCACATTGGCTTCGGAAACTGCCAGAAGCTTCTGTCGACCACAGTGAGCATTTAATTCTACCTGCTCTCCTTTACCTTTCCTGGCTGGCAAAGTGCCAGGATGTTGTCTCTGGTTTTGAATGTGAATTTAGAGAACTGAATTTGAAAACTGAATCTGAATGCATCTGAGAAGTTGAATATATGAAACTTTGATTAACTTGAAATTATAGTTTGTAAACTTGATACACAGACAATGAATGCAATATCTACCATATTGAAAATGAATATATAAATATTTAATTTGAATATTCAATTAAGTTGAATTTGAAAACTGAATGCAATATTCACTCAATTCAGTTTAAAATCATGAAATACAAGTTAAGGTTATGAATTCAATTTGTGTGTTACAAATGCAAAAATATTACATTCAAATTCAATATCCTAATATAAATTCATAATTGGCCTCCCGAGTGGTGCAGCGGTCTAAGGCACTGCATCACAGTGCTATAGGCGTCACTACAGACCCGGGTTTGATCCCAGGCTGTGTCGCAGCTGGCCGCGACTGGGAGACCCATGAGGTGGCGCACAATTGGCCCAGCGTCGTCTAGGTTAGAGGAGGGTTTGGCTGGCCAGGATGTGCACACACAATTTTTTAGTTTATTTAAAACTTTGCTAAATTATGGAATTCTAATACAATTTCTGTTGGCACTGAAACTGCTCCATATGCCTACCTTAATCACCCTTGATCCTGTATCTCCCTGGTCCTGGACCATTCTAACTGTCTTCTCTACCTAGATCCTGTATCTCCCTGGTCCTGGACCATTCTAACTGTCTTCTCTACCTTGATCCTGTATCTCCCTGGTCCTGGACCATTCTAACTGTCTTCTCTACCTAGATCCCGTTTCTCCCTGGTCCTGGACCATTCTAACTGTCTTCTCTACCTAGATCCTGTATCTCCCTGGTCCTGGACCATTCTAACTGTCTTCTCTACCTAGATCCCGTTTCTCCCTGGTCCTGGACCACCCTCACTGCCTCAGCATGACACCCTTCTCTCTACTGCCTGTTTCATTGCCTCATACCCACCATAGCCCACACTGTGAGCACCCACACACCTCCACCACACCTTATACTACCCTGCTTGGTCAGGCACGCCTCTCAACACCTTATACCTCCCTATTTTCTTGGCTTTATCCCTCTGCTCCATGTCCTTACAGAACACCAACAAGCTCCCATTTCTCTGCTCCATGTCCTTACAGAACACCAACAAGCTCCCATCTCTCTGCTCCATGTCCTTACAGAACACCAACAAGCTCCCATCTCTCTGCTCCATGTCCTTACAGAACACCAACAAGCTCCCATCTCTCTGCTCCATGTCCTTACAGAACACCAACAAGCTCCCATCTCTCTGCTCCATGTCCTTACAGAACACCAACAAGCTTCCATCTCTCTGCTCCATGTCCTTACAGAACACCAACAAGCTCCCATCTCTCTGCTCCATGTACTTACAGAACACCAACAAGCTCCCATCTCTCTGCTCCATGTCCTTACAGAACACCAACAAGCTCCCATCTCTCTGCTCCATGTACTTACAGAACACCAACAAGCTCCCATCTCTCTGCTCCATGTACTTACAGAACACCAACAAGCTCCCATCTCTCTGCTCCATGTCCTTACAGAACACCAACAAGCTCCCATCTCTCTGCTCCATGTCCTTACAGAACACCAACAAGCTCCCATCTCTCTGCTCCATGTACTTACAGAACACCAACAAGCTCCCATCTCTCTGCTCCATGTCCTTACAGAACACCAACAAGCTCCCATCTCTCTGCTCCATGTCCTTACAGAACATCAACAAGCTCCCATCTCTCTGCTCCATGTCCTTACAGAACACCAACAAGCTCCCATCTCTCTGCTCCATGTCCTTACAGAACACCAACAAGCTCCCATCTCTCTGCTCCATGTCCTTACAGAACACCAACAAGCTCCCATCTGTTAACACTTTAGCATCAACAACTTCCCAATCATATTTTTTATCAGACGTCAACCTAATTGGATTCATAGTTACAACTCCCCCTACCTCCACAAACTTCAGAGTCAGTCAATCGAAACAGGACCATCAGCTCAGCTCTCCGCTCTTAAATCAAATGTTCAACTGGCTGTAAACTTTCTGCAATCTAAATGTCAATAAAGAAACAAATATTTAGGTGATTATTAGCTACATTTTGAAATGACAGACACATTCATTGAGATAGAATTGGCTAAACAAAAGGTAGATTGATGTTATTACTGTCAGTGAGTGGATCTCTGGAAATGACAGGTAGGTCGCCAGTTTGTTACATTCAATAACATCCGTGTCAGGTTTTGGCCATGACTGTTCGGGTTTTGGTCACTAGATGTCCCCATTGCACCTTTTTTGTACCTTTTGTTTTTCTTGCTCTAATTATTGTTTGCACCTGTAGGTCATTCCCTTGTTAGTATTTAAACCCTGTGTGTTCCTCAGTTCCTTGCTCAGTGTTTGTAAGTTAGCACCCAGCCCCAGCCCAAGCCTTGTTTTATATAGATATTTCTCTGGTGGGATTTTCCAGAGGTTCTCTGGTTTAGTTTTTGTGTTTTGTTTGAGTAGTCTTTTGAGGTTTGTTTTTCCCTGCTGTTTTTTACCACTTTGTGGAGTTTCTTTTGTTTTTTGGAGGTTTTCCTCTTTGTGCCTCTTGGCTTTATTTTTGGACATTGTGGATTTAGTTTCTTTGCCTGAAGATTTTGTTCTTTAATTAAACCACCATCTCCAGTACAGCTGTGTCTGCCTCATCTTCTGGGTTCTGACAATTATTAGTGACTGTTTCTCGCACCGGGTCGTGACAGAAACACTGAGCCCTTATTATGAACCCAGAGGCAGCCAGTACCCAGGATCTTTTTTCCATGCTGTCCCACCATGAGGGGACTGTCCAACGCCACGAAGCTGCTCTGGTTCAGCAAGAGGCCTTAATGGCTAGACATTCTCAACTTCTGTCAGAGATGCTGACTTCCATAAAGCAGATTTCGGATCGACTTTCCCCGGCAACTGCTTCTGCTCCAGTTCATCCGATTCAAGGGCCCCTGGCAGTTAATCCCCTGGCTGAACCTCGTCTGCCGCCTCCCCAACGGTTCTCAGGGGATCCGAGTGTTTGTAAGGGGTTTTTCACCCAATGTTCTCTCTCCTTTGAGCTGCAACCATCGTCGTTTCCCACCGACCGGTCCAAGATAGCATATATCATCACCCTGCTGTCGGAAAAGGCCCTAGCCTGGGCTACTGCTGTGTGGGATGCCCAAAGTCCCTGCTGTGCCAGCTACTCTACCT
Organism: Coregonus lavaretus; assembly: GCF_964263955.1. Taxonomy (NCBI): domain Eukaryota; kingdom Metazoa; phylum Chordata; class Actinopteri; order Salmoniformes; family Salmonidae; genus Coregonus; species Coregonus lavaretus. The sequence continues at coordinate 3,227,847 of NC_139996.1, forward strand.
TTGCTGAAGAATTCAAGCGAGTGTTTCAAGGTCCTACCAACGGCCCTGACTCAGCCAAACAGCTCCTGACTCTCCGCCAAGGTCGGCGCAGCGTGACGGACTATGCCATCCAGTTCCGCACTGTGGCAGCAGCAAGTGGCTGGAACGACGAGGCGCTCACAGTGTGTTTTTTGAAGGGTCTTTCTGACACCATCCAAGATGAACTGGCCACTCGGGAACCACCGGACAACCTCGAGTCCCTTATCAAGTTGGCTTCACGCATAGACCAGCGTCTGAGAGAGAGAGAACAAAACCATAGACCGCTCACCCTAGTTCCTATCGGTTCCAGCTCCGAGTCTCCACCTTTATCCTCGCTGGCTCCACCAGAACCCATGCAGGTTGGACGCATCTCCCAGGCTGAGAGAGACCGCCGGATGAGGGAGCGATGCTGTCTATATTGCGGCAAACCGGGCCATTTCCGCTCCACGTGTCCCGGGCTCCAGGGAAACGCACTCTCCCGTGCAGGCCTGGGAGGACTGTAACGGGAAACATAACCTCCTCCCATCCATCCAACTCCCGCCTGCTCATTCCTGTTACCCTTTCCTGGGACGACCACGAGGTTTCTCTTCAAGCCTTGGTAGACTCTGGAGCCGCAGGTAACTTCATGGATGGGATCTGGGCGAAGGAGAATGGCGTTCCTTCTGAACCTCTAAGTGACCCCATAAGGGTTACTACGTTGGATAGAAGTCCTTTGGGATCTGGACTTGTCACTCGTGCCACTACCCCCTTACGACTTTCAGTTTCCCAACACCAGGAAGTGATGAACTTTCATCTGATCTCCTGTTCCGAGTTTCCTCTCGTCCTTGGTTATCCCTGGCTTCACAGCCATAACCCTCACATCGACTGGTCTGTGGGCACTATCAAGCAGTGGGGTCCTACGTGCCAAGCCACTTGTATCTTCCCGAGTTCCCAGAGTTCTCCTTCCGAGTCTCTAGAATCCATCGACTTGTCCCGAGTTCCCGAGTGTTACCATGACCTCAAACTGGTATTTAGCAAACAGAGGGCCACCAAACTACCACCCCATAGACCTTACGATTGCACCATCGACCTGTTGCCGGGGACCTGCCCTCCCAGGGGTCGGATCTTTTCCCTTTCTCCTCCCGAACGAGCTGCTATGGATACCTACATCAAGGACGCTCTGACAGCAGGCCTCATGCGTCCATCTACCTCGCCGGCGGGAGCAGGGTTTTTCTTTGTGGCCAAGAAAGACGGTGGATTACGACCTTGCATCGACTACCGGGGACTCAATGCCATAACCGTCCGTAACCGCTACCCGCTACCTCTTATGGCCACAGCCTTTGAGCTGCTCCAGGAAGCAGTTGTCTTCACTAAGCTTGACCTGCGGAACACATACCATCTTGTGCGGATCAAACCCGGGGACGAGTGGAAGACCGCTTTCAACACGCCTACTGGTCACTACGAATACTCGGTGATGCCCTTCGGCCTGACCAACGCTCCGGCTGTGTTCCAAGCGCTCATAAACGATGTGCTTAGGGATATGCTTAACATCTTTGTGTTTGTTTACTTGGATGACATCCTCATCTTTTCGAGCTCCCTTCAAGAACACACTAAGCATGTCAGACAAGTGCTCAAACGCCTCCTAGACAGCCATTTGTACGTTAAGCCGGAGAAGTGTGAATTCCATTCCTCTCGAGTACAATTCCTGGGATTTATAGTGGAACCCGGACGAGTCCAGATGGACCCCAAGAAGGTAGAGGCGGTAGCGGATTGGCCCACCCCCAAGTCCGTTAAGGAAGTTCAGCGTTTCCTGGGCTTCACCAACTTTTACCGCAAGTTCATCAAGAACTTCAGCTCGGTGGCAGCCCCTCTCTCGGCGGTAACCAAGGGTGGCAACACAAGGTTTCTGTGGGGAAGAGAAGCTGAGACGGCCTTCCAAGGACTCAAGCAGCGCATCCTCTCTGCTCCCATCCTGACACTACCAACGGCGGATGAACCTTTTGTGGTGGAGGTAGACGCATCAGAGGTTGGGGTTGGAGCTGTCCTGTCTCAGAGGGGTGAAGACAAGAAGCTTCATCCTTGCGCCTTCTTCTCTCACCGGCTTACCCCGGCCGAGAGGAATTACGATGTGGGGGATCGTGAACTCCTAGCGGTTAAGATGGCATTGAAGGAATGGAGACACTGGCTCGAGGGGGCTTCTCAACCGTTTCAAGTGCTTACGGACCACAAGAATCTGGAGTATATCCAGCAGGCGAAGCGGTTGAACGCCAGACAAGCTCGATGGTCTCTTTTCTTCAGCCGATTTCAGTTTATCCTCACCTATAGACCCGGGTCGAAGAATCTCAAACCGGACGCCTTGTCACGAATCTACTCTCCTGCCATTCGAGAAGATACTGACATGACTGTCCTTCCGGCCGCTAAGATCGTGGCTCCGATCTCGTGGCAAGTGGAGGATACCGTGAAACAAGCTCAAGCCATCGAACCGGGCCCTGGAGGAGGTCCTGCTAATCGGTTGTTTGTTCCCAAGGCAGCAAGGTCCCAAGTCCTTCGGTGGGGGCACTCCTCTCGCCTCACCTGTCACCCGGGCGTAGGCCGCACCTTGGAGTTCATCCAGCGTAAGTTCTGGTGGCCCACCATAAAAGAAGACGTTGCCACTTTCATCAAGGCCTGTTCCGTGTGCTGCCAGGGCAAATCTTCTCACCTCCGCCGTCAAGGACTCCTTCACCCTCTATCTATTCCCCACCGACCCTGGTCCCATATCTCGTTGGACTTTATTACTGGCCTTCCTCCGTCCCATGGTAATACTACGATCCTAGTCATCATCGACAGGTTTTCTAAGGCGGCCAGGTTTGTTCCTTTGACCAAATTACCTTCTGCCAAGGAAACAGCTGAGTTGGTGATTAACCATGTGTTCCGAGTCTTTGGGATTCCGCAAGATATGGTTTCCGACAGAGGTCCCCAGTTCGCCTCAAGGTTTTGGAAGGCCTTCTGCCAACTCATAGGGGCCACGGCCAGTTTATCTTCAGGGTACCATCCGGAGTCCAATGGCCAAACTGAGAGGATGAATCAGGAGCTGGAAACCACCCTCAGATGCATGGTTTCCAACAACCCGTCCACTTGGTCATCCTTCATTGTTTGGGCCGAGTACGCGCACAACACCTTGTGCTCCTCCTCCACTGGTATGTCCCCGCATGAGTGTCAGTTTGGCTATGCGCCTCTATTGTTCCCGGACCAGGAGGCAGAAGTCAGAGTGCCTTCAGCCTCGAGGTTCATCAGACGCTGTCGGCTTACGTGGAAGAAGGCACGTCTTAATCTTCTGCGTTCCTCTCAGCAGTACCAACGACAAGCCAACAGAGGTCGCCGTCCCGGTCCTACCCTGTACCCCGGCCAGAGAGTATGGCTCTCAACTAAGAACCTACCACTACGGGTGGAGTCTCGCAAGCTGTCCCAGAGGTTCATCGGTCCCTTTAAGATTGCCAGGAGAGTCAATCCCGTTACTTTTCGCCTGCACTTACCCAGATCACTTAAGATCAATCCAACATTTCACATTTCTTTATTAAAACCTGTTGTTTTTTCTCCCCTTATCCCGGCAGGCAGACCTCCCCCTCCAGTCGGCTTATACCGTCCACCGGATACTGGATTCCCGCCGGGTGCAGCGGTCCTGGCAGTATCTGGTGGACTGGGAAGGCTACGGTCCCGAGGAGCGCTCCTGGGTTCCTGCCAAGGACATACTGGACCCTGACCTCATTCGTCAGTTCAGGGCCCTCCACCCTGAGAAGGCTGGTAGGAACGTCAGGAGCCGTTCCTAGGAGGGGGATTCTGTCAGGTTTTGGCCATGACTGTTCGGGTTTTGGTCACTAGATGTCCCCATTGCACCTTTTTTGTACCTTTTGTTTTTCTTGCTCTAATTATTGTTTGCACCTGTAGGTCATTCCCTTGTTAGTAGTTAAACCCTGTGTGTTCCTCAGTTCCTTGCTCAGTGTTTGTAAGTTAGCACCCAGCCCCAGCCCAAGCCTTGTTTTATATAGATATTTCTCTGGTGGGATTTTCCAGAGGTTCTCTGGTTTAGTTTTTGTGTTTTGTTTGAGTAGTCTTTTGAGGTTTGTTTTTCCCTGCTGTTTTTTACCACTTTGTGGAGTTTCTTTTGTTTTTTGGAGGTTTTCCTCTTTGTGCCTCTTGGCTTTATTTTTGGACATTGTGGATTTAGTTTCTTTGCCTGAAGATTTTGTTCTTTAATTAAACCACCATCTCCAGTACAGCTGTGTCTGCCTCATCTTCTGGGTTCTGACAATTATTAGTGACTGTTTCTCGCACCGGGTCGTGACAATCCGTATAGAAACACCTCATGGTAAGTCGCCAGTGAGTGACTGCATAAATATTGTGTACCCTAATTTTGTTTCTAATAATATACTGCCCACTGGGCACACACTGGTTAAATCAACGTAGTTCCCACGTCATTTCAATGAAATGACCCTGAACCAATGTTGAATACAGTGAGGGAAAAAAGTATTTGAAAAAAGTATTTTGTACGTTTGCCCACTAACAAAGAAATGATCGGTCTATAATTTTAATGGTAGGTTTATTTGAGCAGTGAGAGACAGCAACAAAAAAAATCCAGAAAGACGCATGTCAAAAATGTTATAAATTGATTTTCACTCTTAAAGGGAGTGCTCCTAATCTCAGTTTGTTACCTGTATAAAAGACACCTGTCCACAGAATCAATCAATCAATCAGATTCCAAACTCTCCACCATGGCCAAGACCAAAGAGCTCTCCAAGGATGTCAGGGACAAGATTGTAGACCTACACAAGGCTGGAATGGGCTACAAGACCATCGCCAAGCAGCTTGGTGAGAAGGTGACAACAGTTGGTGCGATTATTCGCAAATGGAAGAAACACAAAAGAACTGTCAATCTCCCTCGGCCTGGGGCTCCATGCAAGATCTCACCTTGTGGAGTTGCAATGATCATGAGAACGGTGAGGAATCAGCCCAGAACTACACGGGAGGATATTGTCAATGATCTCAAGGCAGCTGGGACCATAATCACCAAGAAAACAATTGGTAACACACTACGCCGTGAAGGACTGAAATCCTGCAGCGCCCGCAAGGTCCCCCTGCTCAAGAAAGCACATATACAGGCCCGTCTGAAGTTTGCCAATGAACATCTGAATGATTCAGAGGAGAACTGGGTGAAAGTGTTGTGGTCAGATGAGACCAAAATCGAGCTCTTTGGCATCAACTCAACTCGCCGTGTTTGGAGGAGGAGGAATGCTGCCTATGACCCCAAGAACACCATCCCCACCGTCAAACATGGAGGTGGCAACATTATGCTTTGGGGGTGTTTTTCTGCTAAGGGGACAGGACAACTTCCCTGCATCAAAGGGACGATGGACGGGGCCATGTACCGTCAAATCTTGGGTGAGAACCTACTTCCAGGGCATTGAAAATGGGTCGTGGATGGGTATTCCAGCATGACAATGACCCAAAACACACGGCCAAGGCAACAAAGGAGTGGCTCAAGAAGAAGCACATTAAGGTCCTGGAGTGGCCTAGCCAGTCTCCAGACCTTAATCCCATAGAAAATCTGTGGAGGGAGCTGAAGGTTCGAGTTGCCAAACGTCAGCCTAGAAACCTTAATGACTTGGAGAAGATCTGCAAAGAGGAGTGGGACAACATCCCTCCTGAGATGTGTGCAAACCTGGTGGCCAACTACAAGAAACGTCTGACCTCTGTGATTGCCAACAAGGGTTTTGCCACCAATTACTAAGTCATGTTTTGCAGAGGGGTCAAATACTTATTTCCCTCATTAAAATGCGAATAACATTTTTGACATGCGTTTATCTGGATTTTTTTGTTGTTATACTGTCTCTCACTGTTCAAATAAACCTACCATTAAAATTATAGACTGATCATGTCTTTGTCAGTGGGCAAACGTACAAAATCAGCAGGGGATCAAATACTTTTTTCCCTCACTGTAGATGTTGAATAGATGTTGAACCAATGTTGAATTGACGTCTGTGCCCAGTGGGTATGGTTCTTGTGACATTTTGACATCAATGTATTGGAATAGGTAATCAATGTTGCAGATTTCAGTGACTAATCTGTGATTGCTACATACATTTTTGGTCTTTTAAATTGATGAAACCCATTGATTCTTGAAGAATATAACTTATAAATGCCCAATGAGCTTAGTTCAACAGTAGCAGCCCATCAGAACCCCAAATATAACATTGCTTTATTCCATTGTTCGTAAACAACATCATTGTTAACAAACACTATATATCCTCAAAACATGGTTAAAACTATAATGTTGATATCATGGATGGTCATTCCTTGCATCCATGGCTCTGTTTATGAGTTTGAAAGTGGTTAAATTCCTCCAGCCCCATCCTTCAGCTTTTTGCCAAAACAGTGGCGGGGCGCCTACTTTGTTATTGTTTGAGCCGCAGATTGCCCCTTTAATAGTAGCACTTATATAATGAATGTGTTCTTTATTAAATCATATCTGTACTTTTTACCTAGTCGCACATTGATGCACTAAACAATATGAAATCAAATGAGAAAGATAATGACTACATGCTTCTTAATCAGTTTAATACATTTGAGAAAAAGTTAGACAACATGAATCATTTATATGATAGTGTAGAGAGAAAGGACATACAGTTCATGAAAGTAGCCTATATGATAATGAGTCAGACCCTATTGGTTCCCTATAGATAAAGGTATTTAATATTCCATGCAGTTAATGTAAATAGGAAAATTGATAAGGCCATTTTAAAATACTTCTAGGCCTAATCTAAGTGGTTCTGCTTGTCACACTCAGTTTCATGGCAGCCGCACTTATCAATGTAAATGTAGGAATGCATTAACTTCTTCCCGTCAGAGCAGACCATCTCCACCTCCCTCTCACTGGTAGACATCTCTTGACAGCAGGAGCAGGAGTGCATCAAGGTGTTTTTCTCTGCAGAGTACCTAGCAAACAGGACATACAAACAACACTGTTAGAAACACTCCCAATTCATTCTGCAATAGGTCAACTCCCATTGAATTCTCACCCTTCAATCCAATTCCACCCGTACACATTTCTGCAAGACCCAAATGCATGTTGCGTTTGTTTCTGTGTGTGTGTGTGTGCTTATTTTGAGTTTCTACTCACATAGAAGACGTTCCACAGGATCCCCCGCAGGCTGCGATCTCCACGGGCACAGTAGATCTGCAGTCTGTCACCTCTAGGTAGGTGGTGGTGTTCTTCACATCACAGTGACTGATTGGAGTGCCTGGGGAGGGAGACAGAGTTAGGGAGGACATTTTAAAGAGGTGAGTTTCCCCCTTACTATGTAAAGTGCTTGGACTTTGAGCTACTTGAAAAAGTTGCCTGGTTTTAGCTATAACTGAACTCCTTGCCACGCCTTGTCATGCGTATTTGGCAATGAAACTGAGCACAAGGACCGGAATGTCCTCACAAAACAGGGTCTGGTTTTCTGGCTATGGAAATGGAACTACATCCAGTAGATTATTATATATTCCAGAACCATCAGACTCTCATCATATCTGCATTCAGTTTCATCTACAGTAACTCAACATTGATTTATTGTGTCATAAGAGGTTATGTTCACAAAAGGTTATGAACATAAGAGGTTATGTTCACAAGAGGTTATGTTCACAAGAGGTTATGTTCACAAGATGTTATGTTCACAAGAGGTTATGTTCACAAGAGATTATGTTCACAAGAGGTTATGTTCACAAGATGTTATGTTCACAAGATGTTATGTTCACAAGAGGTTATGTTCACAAGAGATTATGTTCACAAGAGGTTATGTTCACAAGAGGTTATGTTCACAAGAGGTTATGTTCACAAGAGGTTATGTTCACAAGAGGTTATGTTCACAAGATGTTATGTTCATAAGAGGTTATGTTCACAAGAGGTTATGAACATAAGAAGTTATGTTCACAAGAGGTTATGTTCACAAGAGGTTATGTTCACAAGAGATTATGTTCACAAGAGATTATGTTCACAAGAGGTTATGTTCACAAGAGGTTATGTTCAGAAGATGCTATGTTCATAAGAGGTTATGTTCACAAGAGGTTATGTTCACAAGAGGTTATGTTCACAAGAGATTATGTTCACAAGATGTTATGTTCACAAGATGTTATGTTCACAATATGTTATGTTCACAAGAGGTTATGTTCACAAGAGGTTATGTTCACAAGAGATTATGTTCACAAGAGATTATGTTTGACTACTAGATCTGATGTATGAACAAAAAAGACACAAATCATGAATATTTATAAATAAATCAGTTGTTTTGTTACTTACAGGATGTGCAACAGCCATTTGCATCAGTTTTCTCAGTTCCCTTTGATGTCAAAAAGAATAGTGTACAGTTAAATTTGGATATGACTAGTTACAGTCTATTGAGTTGGAGAACACAGTATAGATGTTATAATGGAAAACTATGATCATATATGAAATGTTACTAGGGTGTAAATTCAATATAACCTACAAGTTACTATCCTATGAAGCAAACAGCATATTTAGATATAGTTACTTTACTTTAAAGAAACAAATTCAACCAGTTTTCTCATCTACTTACAGGGACACAGTCTTCTGGACTGAACACTGGGCATTCCAATTTGGTTTTCACAACGATGAACTGGTCGTTTCTCTTTGTGCAGTAATACGTCACACAGCGGTCACTAGGGAGCGACCACAACTCCCCAAGCTGTCAGGTAGCAGGAAAGAAATGTTGGTAAGTTAATGCTGCACGTTATAAAAACTTAAATAAATAAGCATTGCTAAATAATTTATAAGCTTTTCAGAAATAAGTACTTAATGGTTTGAAAATGTAAACAAGCATTACAACTCTTAAGCATTTAGACCTATAACATTTATGATGCATTTATAAACATTTGTAAGCACTTATAATAAGTTCTCATTAGTGACGTCATTCGTCCATTTGTGATATCACAAAGATACCTGATATTAATAATAATCTAATTTGGGTGAATTATCTCATCAGTGTCACCTGAATGATGTGAGATGTGCCGTTTGGTAGAGCTACAACACAGTCCTTCTGGACACATGTTCCACAGCATTCCCCAGGTACGACTCCATACTCATAACCCTGGACGGGAATCAACAAGGTGGCATCATTAGCGGATGTCCTTCATGTCAAACTGTATAGCCTACCATGTAAAATGTTAAACCGAGTTGGCCATTATCCCGAGGACAGTACCGTTTGGCAGGTGGTGGAACAGTCGATTTGGACACACTCAACAACATATAGCTCGGAGACTGGATCCTTTTTAGGGCCACACTTGCACTCCTCACAGATGCCGCTGGGAACATTTTCACCAAGCTGGAGAGTGCAAGCAAGAGTTAGTATCATGTGCTGTAGCAAAACATTAAGCTTGGGTCCTCAGTGGCTCTCCAGACGACTTAAAGGGGCAATCTGTGATTGGTACATCAATATTTAGGTATATTTTATAAAAAAATTACAAATGTTTTATTGTAATACTGCTCTGATATCAAAAGAAGTGTTACTGCTCACCGTGAATTCAGTATTATTGTGGACACAGACAGGTTTGGGCACTGAAAGAACACACAATAAAAGGGTCAGACAGTTGTTGATACCTGCACCATGTTACCACTATACACAGATGTTACATTACAGCGCGTGACATGGTTCAATGACGTGGTCCAATGACATGGTCCAATGATATGGTTCAATGACATGGTCCAATGACATGGTCCAATGAGATGGTCCAATGAGATGGTCCAATGAGATGGTCCAATGAGATGGTCCAATGACATGGTCCAATGAGATGGTCCAATGAGATGGTCCAATGAGATGGTTCAATGAGATGGTCCAATGAGATGGTCCAATGACATGGTCCAATGAGATGGTCCAATGACATGGTCCAATGAGATGGTCCAATGTGCCAGTAAATCAGCACAATCTACTTTTTGGGTTTTTTAAATTGCCGCCATCATGGAGCTAGAATTGTGATCATGTGTACTGTGCTAATGCTGATACAAAAACAGAGTAACGGAGAGCACTGTACAATACGACGAACTTAGCAAACAAGGCATTTGTGGTAAGTACATGGAGGCACCGTTTTTATGCACGTCAGCTATTAACCTTTCGGTCCCTCTTCAAATGACGTGCAGCTTACAGTATAAAGGCTTTATAAACACTACATCAATGTGTTACAAATCTTCTATGACCGTATGTCATGCTCTATAAAGGGTTCATAAACGTGGCATAACTGTATGACATAACCACCAATGTCAAATGTGACAAAGATGTGCTTTATATAGGGTGGCATTAGCACCGCTTAATAAAGGCTTTATAAATAATTAAATTGAGGCTTCACTAAGTATTTATTACACAGTCATCCATCTTGGTAGAGTATTGCAACACCAGGATAATGGGTTCGATTCCCGGGACCACCCATACGTAAAAATTTACTCATGCTTTGGATAAAAGCATATGCAAAATGATATATATTATATTTCACTACAACATTTCTAGGATAGCCCAACCTATTTCCCTCTTGGGGTGCACAGTCAATATTGGACCTGACCTCAACTTCTCCCAGAATGCTGTGCTGCAGGATGAGACACTCTAAAGTGTGGTCATGACAGCAGAACACATTGGTGAGGCCTTTCAAAATCTACTGTATTGTAATTCTAATATTGTAATGTTTAAATGTTTTGCTTATTTCTGGGGGGTTTTCTCAAAATTTCAGTTTTCTTGGTTTTGTTTTTCCAGTTTTTTGGGGATTTCCCCCAGTTTTCTCTGGTTTACCCCAGTTTTCTCTGGTTTACCCCAGTTTTTTTCCACACTTTTAATGCTTAAACCACAACAGGGCATGACTTTTGAGGTGTGGTGTATTTGGCCTTTAATTCAGTGACCCTGGCCTGCACTGTCTGGTTAGAGGGGTTTCTGTGGTGTAGTAAGCCACATGTGATGTGATTCAGCCGCCAGTGGAATGGGGTGGAGTAAAAGGGCAGCATATGTCATATGCCAAACATTTAGCACCAACAGACCTGTACCCAGGTTACCTGGTAGTACGTTAAGGTGGCTCTACCTAGTCTAAACTGAAATACTGTCTCTACTCACCACATGTATTTATTTGACAGCAGTTCTCTGTCTTGTTGACCAACACCTCACCGTACTTCTTACAGGTAACAACTTCTTGGTGCTGACATTTCACTGGTTCACACCGGACACTCAGTGTGTCAGCATTACACTCGCACTTCTGGCAGTTACTGTTCCAAGTCTCACCAAACTGTGTTGGGACAAAACAAAACATTGTTAGCAGAGACTTCAAAGTTATTAAGACGAGGACTGGCCACCCCTCAGAGCCTGGCTCCTCTCTTGGTTTTTTCCCCAGGTTCCTGCCTTCTAGGGAGTTTTGCCTCGCCACTGTGCTCCTGTCTCTGCATTGCTTACTGCTTGGGTATCTGTAAAGCCACTGTGCTCCTGTCTCTGCATTGCTTACTGCTTGGGTATCTGTAAAGCCACTGTGCTCCTGTCTCTGCATTGCTTACTGCTTGGGTATCTGTAAAGCCACTGTGCTCCTGTCTCTGCATTGCTTACTGCTTGGGTATCTGTAAAGCCACTGTGCTCCTGTCTCTGCATTGCTTACTGCTTGGGTATCTGTAAGGCCACTGTGCTCCTGTCTCTGCATTGCTTACTGCTTGGGTATCTGTAAAGCCACTGTGCTCCTGTCTCTGCATTGCTTACTGCTTGGGTATCTGTAAAGCCACTGTGCTCCTGTCTTTTCATTGCTTACTGCTTGGGTATCTGTAAAGCCACTGTGCTCCTGTCTCTGCATTGCTTACTGCTTGGGTATCTGTAAAGCCACTGTGCTCCTGTCTCTGCATTGCTTACTGCTTGGGTATCTGTAAAGCCACTGTGCTCCTGTCTCTGCATTGCTTACTGCTTGGGTATCTGTAAAGCCACTGTGCTCCTGCCTCTGCATTGCTTACTGCTTGGGTATCTGTAAAGCCACTGTGCTCCTGTCTCTGCATTGCTTACTGCTTGGGTATCTGTAAAGCCACTGTGCTCCTGTCTCTGCATTGCTTACTGCTTGGGTATCTGTAAAGCCAATGTGCTCCTGTCTCTGCATTGCTTACTGCTTGGGTATCTGTAAAGCCACTGTGCTCCTGTCTCTGCATTGCTTACTGCTTGGGTATCTGTAAAGCCACTGTGCTCCTGTCTCTGCATTGCTTACTGCTTGGGTATCTGTAAAGCCACTGTGCTCCTGTCTCTGCATTGCTTACTGCTTGGGTATCTGTAAAGCCACTGTGCTCCTGTCCCTGCATTGCTTACTGCTTGGGTATCTGTAAAGCCACTGTGCTCCTGTCTCTGCATTGCTTACTGCTTGGGTATCTGTAAAGCCACTGTGCTCCTGTCTCTGCATTGCTTACTGCTTGGGTATCTGTAAAGCCACTGTGCTCCTGTCTCTGCATTGCTTACTGCTTGGGTATCTGTAAAGCCACTGTGCTCCTGTCTCTGCATTGCTTACTGCTTGGGTATCTGTAAGGCCACTGTGCTCCTGTCTCTGCATTGCTTACTGCTTGGGTATCTGTAAAGCCACTGTGCTCCTGTCTCTGCATTGCTTACTGCTTGGGTATCTGTAAAGCCACTGTGCTCCTGTCTTTTCATTGCTTACTGCTTGGGTATCTGTAAAGCCACTGTGCTCCTGTCTCTGCATTGCTTACTGCTTGGGTATCTGTAAAGCCACTGTGCTCCTGTCTCTGCATTGCTTACTGCTTGGGTATCTGTAAAGCCACTGTGCTCCTGTCTCTGCATTGCTTACTGCTTGGGTATCTGTAAAGCCACTGTGCTCCTGCCTCTGCATTGCTTACTGCTTGGGTATCTGTAAAGCCACTGTGCTCCTGTCTCTGCATTGCTTACTGCTTGGGTATCTGTAAAGCCACTGTGCTCCTGTCTCTGCATTGCTTACTGCTTGGGTATCTGTAAAGCCAATGTGCTCCTGTCTCTGCATTGCTTACTGCTTGGGTATCTGTAAAGCCACTGTGCTCCTGTCTCTGCATTGCTTACTGCTTGGGTATCTGTAAAGCCACTGTGCTCCTGTCTCTGCATTGCTTACTGCTTGGGTATCTGTAAAGCCACTGTGCTCCTGTCTCTGCATTGCTTACTGCTTGGGTATCTGTAAAGCCACTGTGCTCCTGTCCCTGCATTGCTTACTGCTTGGGTATCTGTAAAGCCACTGTGCTCCTGTCTCTGCATTGCTTACTGCTTGGGTATCTGTAAAGCCACTGTGCTCCTGTCTCTGCATTGCTTACTGCTTGGGTATCTGTAAAGCCACTGTGCTCCTGTCTCTGCATCGCTTACTGCTTGGGTATCTGTAAAGCCACTGTGCTCCTGTCTCTGCATCGCTTACTGCTTGGGTATCTGTAAAGCCACTGTGCTCCTGTCTCTGCATCGCTTACTGCTTGGGTATCTGTAAAGCCACTGTGCTCCTGCCTCTGCATCGCTTACTGCTTGGGTATCTGTAAAGCCACTGTGCTCCTGCCTCTGCATCGCTTACTGCTTGGGTATCTGTAAAGCCACTGTGCTCCTGTCTCTGCATCGCTTACTGCTTGGGTATCTGTAAAGCCACTGTGCTCCTGTCTCTGCATCGCTTACTGCTTGGGTATCTGTAAAGCCACTGTGCTCCTGTCTCTGCATCGCTTACTGCTTGGGTATCTGTAAAGCCACTGTGCTCCTGTCTCTGCATCGCTTACTGCTTGGGTATCTGTAAAGCCACTGTGCTCCTGTCTCTGCATTGCTTACTGCTTGGGTATCTGTAAAGCCACTGTGCTCCTGCCTCTGCATTGCTTACTGCTTGGGTATCTGTAAAGCCACTGTGCTCCTGTCTCTGCATTGCTTACTGCTTGGGTATCTGTAAAGCCACTGTGCTCCTGTCTCTGCATTGCTTACTGCTTGGGTATCTGTAAAGCCACTGTGCTCCTGTCTCTGCATTGCTTACTGCTTGGGTATCTGTAAAGCCCTTTGTGACTACTGCTGATGATAAAAGGGCTTTATCAAATACATTTGATTGATTGATAATAACAATAGGGCTTCCAGCCCCTTCAGGGCTTGGACCACTAACAAGCCCCAATGAAACTAGTAAACTGAAGAAAATAAGAAATGGGGTTCTATACAGAACCTTTTTGAGGGCCGTAATGTGAAGCGAGCCGTTGAACCATTTTCGGTTGTATATACTGTCGCACCATTTCTTCTGATGTACACCACAGTGAATCGATCTACATTCTTACCTGTTTGGGATTCCCATCAGGTCCAGTGCATCCTTGAAGGGAAAAGAAGATTTCAAGTCATACATGGTGGTACTTTGAGACACAATTAAACAATGTATTCCTCAAACGGTGACACATCCTTACCACAGTCACGAACACAGGTGTCAGATAGCGTGTTGAACAAGATGGTACCCTCAGGGCAGAAGCAGCCCTCCATGAATGTGTCACATACAATGTCAAGGCTGTTTTGTTCTCCCTCACATGAATGCACATATTTGTCATTGTATCTATAATAAGTAAAAACAATGCGTTACAGACTAGGGAGAAAAACGGAATGGAAACTTTTAAGAATGCATGTACATTAGGTAGTGGTGTAAAATAATGAGATGGGAATGAGATGGATACCTTGAATTGCATGTTGGCTGGATAGTAGGGCCACATGCCTTAAACACTTTGGTTTTAGGGCAGATCAGTTCTGTAATATGGTCAAGATGGAATGAAAGACAAAACAGTAAGTAAACAGTTTGTAAATGCAGGTTGTCAAAATACAATTCATTATGATAAATCATACAATTATTATAATTATTTAAAATCTTATTAACATCTTGTCTGCATCCCAAATGGGATCCTATTCCCTACATAGATCGCTACTTTTGGCAAGAGCCTGGTCTAAAGTAGTGCACTATGTAGGGAATACAATGCCATTTGGGACGCAGTCCTTATTTTATATGAAATTCCCTCCCTACCACATTTTCCATTAGTTGAGTTCCTCCAGTTGATACAGACTCCAGCTCCTGCACACATCACAGCGTAGGTTTCCAGGCTGGAGCAGCCGATTGTGATATTTGGCATGTGGCAGACATCGAACTTACAGGCCTCGAAGAAGGGTCGTGGTGGGATAACGTCATGGCATTGTTCAAAGACCCTTCCAGAATAAAGAACCCATTTAAGTTATTATATAGGCCTAACCCAAATGGGGCATATAACATGTCACGACAGATCACTTTGAAATATTTGATTACTGTATGCCTTACAGGCTAAATTATTAGTGAAGCATCTATGTAGTGTTTATGAAGACTTCATGAATGCTCTATAAAACTTTGATATGGCATAAAAAGTCTGTAAGATAAGTTTCATTATGAGTTTGGTTATACTTTATGGAACAACAACCCATTACTGGAAAGTTTACAGACTTTTATGTATACAGTGTCAAAACTAGCAACCTCAATCAGATTCACATGTCTTTGTAATATCGCTGGCTCAGTGTGTTATTAGAAGGTCACATGTCTTACGGGCTAAGTATGATGTCACAGATTGCTGTCTTTCCTGACGGGCAGGTTGGAGGCGTAGGGGTAGGTGTGCTAGGTGGCATCGGTTTGGTAGGTAAGATATGTTTGGTTGATTGGGTAGTTGTGGTAGATGGGGTAGGGGATTTCGGTTTACAGTAGGTTTTGTTATCATCAGGAATCTGCCATTGATGAGCCATCCCAGGACATGATGGATCAATCTGTCCATTCGGTAATCTGCAATCGTTCTTCCTGATATTGTCACAGGTGCCTTTAAAAAGGTCAAATAAATATGGGAATGAGAAAGAAACAAAGGTTCTTTGATGTTAGAAACAGCCGCTCATAACTTTAAGCATACCTACACAGTATATTTTAATTGGTTACGCTATCATTGCAACTGTACAGTGAACTTTTTTAATGCCATGGAAACACAATAACATGCAACAAAATAACATCAAATCATCGCCAATAAGGTTCAGTTTACTCACAGAGTACTACAAGCTGTTCTTCTGATTTATACTACAAGTGTATTTTGTCTACATCATGTCAGCATCCCCAATGGGACCCTATCCCCTGGTTGAAAGGAGTGCATTGGGGAACAGTGGGCCATTTGGGATACAGACAAAGCCTACATACTTACCACACTGTCCCTCTGTGTTGTTGTGGAAAAGGGAGTTTGGCAGGGTTACACTGTACATAAGGGATTTAAACATCACTTGTGCTTTAATGGCAGGGATAGTCAACAGTAACTCCATCCCAGTGCTGGTGATCATGAGGTCTTCATTAGAAAAGGTCGGGAAGATCTGATTTCCGTTGATGTACACCTTGTGAATGAGAAGGAAAAACATAACATAATTAATGACAAAAGAGAACAGAATAACGTTACAACACAGTCGATAAGATATGAATGGTTTCCAGAACTAAATGAACTCACAATAAGAGGTGGTATTCTGTCAATTCATTTAATCTTTTGTCAATAAAATGAAATTCTTTGAAATGTCCTGGGAATGTTTCGGTTACCTTGATGATGGTTTTTGAGTTAACGTGATGGCATCATCAAAGTGCTTAACCATTATGTAATGTTACTAAATTACTATTACTAACTACTCTAGTGTAGTACTAAAAATTATATTTGTGGTAGTCGGCAGGATCAGATATGCCTATTAATCAATACCTCCACGTTACAAAAAGTAAATAATACATTTCAAAATATGAAGCTAGATTATTTTCATTCTTAAAGTGGTATGAGAATATCTATCTCAAAGAATATCTATATCATAGAATATCTATATCAATGAATGTCTATATCAAAGTGCACTTTTAAAAAGTGTATAAGTGTTTTATAATTACCACATTTTTTGTCGTGGTTGATCTCTTCGGAGTAAGAACGATTATATAGGACTTGTAATGGACAATCAGAGACTGAGGGCAGGTCACGTGTCCAGACGGATCGCAGTTGTAGTTGTCGATGATGACACTGAAGTTATGTCGAGGAACTATTTCTTTAATCAAAACGTAGGTGCAGTTTTCCTGGAAACTGTAATATTGCCCATCAAATGTGACGTAATGAGGGTCTCCCCATCCATAGCATATACCTGAGAGATGAAACAGAGAAACGGTACCAAATAGATAGATCACTCATCAATACAAGAGTTTAAAATCCTACTCCAGTCTCCTTTTCACCTCATTTAACACCTGATTTACTGAACACAACAGGTGGTCTAGGTATCCTCATGACATGGCACAAGCAAGAGGGGAGGCTGAAAACATCACAATGTCACCATCAGATCAGACCAGAGGTGCAACTTTCACTGGGGACGTTCTGATATTGCATTTTTGTACCCTCCAGTTTTTTCATTGGAATGTGATACAAAACAAGGCAACAGTATGTTTTAGGACCATGCGGACGCCTCCGAGCGGTCGGGTAGGATGTTTGGAGAATTTATCTGACTGGATAATAAAAGTATTAACTATTATAATTAATATTATTATTATTATTACTGTTATTATTATTATTATTATCACTATTATTATCATTAATATTATTGTTATCATTATTATTACTATTAATATTATTATTATTATTGTTACTATTATTATTATCATTATTATTACTATTATTATTGTCACTATTATTATTATAATTGTTATTATTATTGTCACTAGTATTATTATTATCATTACTATTGTCATGATTATTACTATTATTGTTATTGTCACTATTATTACTATTATTATTACTGTTAGTATTATTATTATTATGATTGTTATTATTATTATTATTATCACTATTATTACTATTATTATTATTATTGTTATTATTATTAGCATTATTAATACTATTATTAGCATTATTATTAGCATTATTATTACTATTACTATTATTATTATTATTGTTATTATTATTGTCACAATTATTATTACTGTTATTATTATCATTGTTACTATTATTATCATTACTATTATCATGATTATTACTATTATTATTATTGTCACTATTATTACTATTATTATTACTGATATTTTGATTATGATTATGATTATTATTATTATTATTATTATTATTATTATCATTATTATTGCTATCAATATTATTATTATTATTATTACTATTATTATTATTGTCACTATTATTATTACTATTATTATCATTACTATTAACATTATTATTACTATTATTATTATTATTGTTATTATTATTGTCACTAGTATTATTATTATCATTACTATTATCATGATTATTACTATTATTATTATTGTCGCTATTATTACTATTATTATTACTGATATTTTGATTATGATTACGATTATGATTATTATTATGATTATTATTATTATTATTATTATTATTATTACTATCAATATTATTATTATTGTTTTTATTATTGTTACTATTATTATTATTATCATTATTATTACTATTATTATTATTGTCACTTTTATTATAACTATTACTATCATTACTATTAACATTATTATTACTATTATTATTGTTATTATTATTGTCACTAGTATTATTATTATCATTACTATTATCATGATTATTACTATTATTATTATTGTCACTATTATTACTATTATTGTTACTGATATTTCGATTATGATTATGATTATTATTATTTTTATGTCCCCCCCACTTAAAAAACCAACGTTGCGTCCCTGGATCAGACCAACTCCTTGAATTTTACAGTTGTGTCTAAAAAACACTATTTTGTTCAAAACACATTGTATTTGTTTACCCTTTAGTGTGTGTACTTTACTGTATTAATACTTGGGATATCGCTTTTCAACAGGAAAGTTCAAAAATCACTGCCGGACGTCTTTAAAACAAGTAAACTTGGATTATGAAGTATTTGTAGAAGGAGATAAGATAATTAAAAATCATTATGTTTTGAACTTACATTGACATTCGTAGCGATAGCAGCAACCTGATTCGTCATAGACTTTCACTGGTGGAAATCCATTTTCACACACAGGCTGTTGCACAGACTCACAGGCCACATACGTTGTGGTAATTACACCCATGTTGCACGTTTGAGTAGTGCAGTTGCCTGTTTTCCAAGTTTCACCATCCTAAAGTCGAAAATGTATGTTTTAGTCCTGAAAGGAAACACACTACGTACTACACAACACTATGAACTGGGAAACACACTACGTACTACACAACACTATGAACTGGGAAACACACTACGTACTACACAACACTATGAACTGGGAAACACACTACGTACTACACAACACTATGAACTGGGAAACACACTACGTACTACACAACACTATGAACTGGGAAACACACTACGTACTACACAACACTATGAACTGGGAAACACACTACGTACTACACAACACTATGAACTGGGAAACACACTACGTACTACACAACACTATGAACTGGGAAACACACTACGTACTACACAACACTATGAACTGGGAAACACACTACGTACTACACAACACTATGAACTGGGAAACACACTACGTACTACACAACACTATGAACTGGGAAACACACTACGTACTACACAACACTATGAACTGGGAAACACACTACGTACTACACAACACTATGAACTGGGAAACACACTACGTACTACACAACACTATGAACTGGGAAACACACTACGTACTACACAACACTATGAACTGGGAAACACACTACGTACTACACAACACTATGAACTGAGAAACACAATTATTCTGTTGAAACTTTATTTCATTACCTTTCTTGGTGGATTGACATATTCACAGCCTATGGAAGGTGTAGTCGGGGACAATCTAGATGTTGTAGAACGTGTAGCTTCTGTTGTTGTTGAGACAGTGCTGACTGTAGTTGAGACAGTGCTGACTGTAGTTGAGACAGTGCTGACTGTAGTTGGGGTCGGAGATGGACATGGTCTGGCTTGTTTCTCAACAATACAACTTGAGTTACAGTAAGAGGTGAAGCACCAGCCTGCCCCGTCCGTCTCATTGTATATCAAGGAACCTAAACAAAAACATATTATTAGTAACAAATAGATATTAAATGAAGTGTATGAATGCATTATGTAGTCAGATTTGATCATTTTAATGAAGAAAGCTATCACTTACCAGCAGGGAAATATTGTTTTTTATATGTGCAAAAACATAATGTGGTAGGAGTTGGGGTAGTGGTAGGAGTTGGGGTTGGGGTAGTGGTAGGAGTTGGGGTAGTGGTAGGAGTTGGGGTTGGGGTAGTGGTAGGGGTTGTTGTTGGGGTAGTGGTAGTTGTTGTTGTTGGGGTAGTGGTAGGGGTTGTTGTTGGGGTAGTGGTAGAAGTTGTTGTTGGGGTAGTGGTAGGAGTTGTTGTTGGGGTAGTGGTAGGGGTTGTTGTTGGGGTAGTGGTAGAAGTTGTTGTTGGGGTAGTGGTAGGAGTTGTTGTTGGGGTAGTGGTAGGGGTTGTGGTTTGGATAGTGGTAGGGGTTGTGGTTGGGGTAGTGGTAGGAGTTGTTGTTGGGGTAGTGGTAGTAATAGTTGTTGTTGTTGGTGTTGTGGTAGGGGTTGTTGTGGGTGTTGTTGTGGTAGGGGCTTTGGTGGTGGCTGTTGTCGTTTCCTCAGAGGTAGTCGTAGATGGGGTTGTTGTTGTGGTTGTTGTTGGGGTAGTGGTAGGGGTTGTTGTGGGTGTTGTTGTGGTAGGGGCTTTGGTGGTGGCTGTTGTCGTTTCCTCAGAGGTAGTCGTAGATGGGGTTGTTGTTGTGGTTGTTGTTGGGGTAGTGGTAGGAGTTGTTGTTGTTGTTGTTGTGGTAGGGGCTTTGGTGGTGGCTGTTGTCGTTTCCTCAGAGGTAGTCGTAGATGGCGTTGTTGTTGTGGTAGTAGTTGGGGTAGTGGTAGGAGTTGTTGTTGTTGTTGTGGTAGGGGCTTTGGTGGTGGCTGTTGTCGTTTCCTCAGAGGTATTCGTAGATGGGGTTGTTGTTGTGGTTGTTGTTGGGGTAGTGGTAGTAATTTCCTCTGTTGTTTCTCTTGTTGTGGAATATGTTGTTGACTTAGTTGTTGTTGGACTTTCTGTGGTGGTTGTTGTTGTTGTTGTTGTAGTAGTAGTAGTTGTTGTTGGTGTAGTGGTAGTGGGTGTTGTTGATTCTTCCTCTGTTACCTTTGTTGTTGTGGATGGGGTTGTTGTCTTAGTTGTGGTTGTTGGACTTTCTGTGGTGCTTGTTGTTGGGGTAGTTGTTGGCCTAGTGGTTGTTATTTCAGTGGTAGTAGGTGTTGTGGTCCTTTCTGAGGTGGTAGTTGTCTCATTCCCACAAACATCAACACAACATTTGACTCTGATTTCATAGTTGTAGCATATTGGTGGGATGCCTTGATCCTTGTTGCGGCATATCAGTCCAACCGAGGGATTGCATTCAACCTTTTGACCTAGGTCGGCCAAAGGAACATCAATGTTTTCTTTGGCTCTGCATTGTACTTCCTTGGGTTTACTGCAAATATCTATGGTTTCGAAATCTCCTCCTTCTGGTCCAATTGAAGGATAATGATTGTTAATCCAGTCTGACCATTCACAGATCAGGCAGTGTGGAGTAGAAGTGGGTGGAGTGGTTGGTGTTGAAGTAGGGGTTGTTGTGGGGGAAGGGGTTGTTGTTGTGGTTGTTGTTGGGGTAGTGGTAGGGGTTGTTGTGGGTGTTGTTGATTCTGGACCAGTTGTAATTTCCTTTGTTGTTGTGGATGGGGTTGTTGTCTTAGTTGTGGTTGTTGGACTTTCTGTGGTGCTTGTTGTTGGGGTAGTTGTTGGCCTAGTGGTTGTTTCCTCAGAGGTCGTCGTAGATGGGGTTGTTGTTGTGGTAGTAGTTGGGGTAGTGGTAGGGGTTGTTTTTGTTGTTGTTCTGGTAGGAGCGGGTGGAGTGGTTGTTGTTGAAGTTGGGGTTGTTGTGGGGGTAGTTGTAGTAGTTGTTGGGGTAGTGGTAGGGGTTGTTGTTGGGGCAGTGGTAGGAGTTGTTGTTGGGGTAGTGGTAGGGGTTGTGGTTGGGGTAGTGGTAGGAGTTGTTGTTGGGGTAGTGGTAGGGGTTGTTGTTGGGGTAGGGGTAGGGGTTGTTGTTGGGGTAGTGGTAGGGGTTGTGGTTTGGATAGTGGTATGAGTTGTTGTTGGGGTAGTGGTAGGGGTTGTGGTTGGGGTAGTGGTAGGAGTTGTGGTTGGGGTAGTGGTAGGAGTTGTTGTTGGGGTAATGGTAGGAGTATTTGTTGGGGTAGTGGTAGGGGTTGTGGTTGGGGTAGTGGTAGGAGTTGATGTTGGGGTAGTGGTAGGGGTTGTGGTTGGGGTAGGGGTTGTTGTTGGGGTAGTGGTAGGAGTTGTGTTTGGGGTAGTGGTAGGAGTTGTTGTTTGGGTAGTGGTAGTGGTTGTGGTTGGGGTAGTGGTAGGAGTTGTGGTTGGGGTAGTGGTAGGGGTTGTTGTTGGGGTAGTGGTAGGGGTTGTTGTTGAGGTAGTGGTAGGGGTTGTGGTTGGGGTAGTGGTAGGGGTTGTGGTTGGGGTAGTGGTAGGAGTTGTTGTTGGGGTAGTGGTAGGAGTTGTTGTTGGGGTAGTGGTAGTGGTAGTTGTTGTTGTTGGGGTAGTGGTAGGAGTTGTTGTTGTGGTAGTGGTAGTTGTTGTTGTTGGGGTAGTGGTAGGAGTTGTTGTTGTGGTAGTGGTAGTTGTTGTTGTTGGGGTAGTGGTAGGAGTTGTTGTTGGGGTAGTGGTAGGGGTTGTTGTTGGGGTAGTGGTAGGAGTTGTGGTTGGGGTAGTGGTAGGAGTTGTGGTTGGGGTTGATGTAGTAGTTCCTTCTGTCTGTATTGTCAAAGTTGAGATTAGCTTTTGAGTTTGATGTGCGGATGTGGGTGGTGAATCTGTGATGACAGTGAATCCTGTTGTTGTGGTAGGGGCTTTGGTGGTGGCTGTTGTCGTTTCCTCAGAGGTAGTCGTAGATGGGGTTGTTGTTGTGGTTGTTGTTGGGGTAGTGGTAGGGGTTGTGGTTGTTGTTGTTGTTGTGGTTGTTGTTGGGGTAGTGGTAGGGGTTGTGGTTGTTGTTGTGGTAGGGACTTTGGTGGTGGCTGTTGTCGTTTCCTCAGAGGTAGTCGTAGATGGGGTTGTTGTTGTGGTTGTTGTTGGGGTAGTGGTAGGAGTTGCTGTTGTTGTTGTTGTGGTAGGGGCTTTGGTGGTGGCTGTTGTCGTTTCCTCAGAGGTAGTCGTAGATGGGGTTGTTGTTGGGGTAGTTGTTGGGGTAGTGGTAGGGGTTGTGGTAGGGGTTGTTGTTGTTGTTGTTGTGGTTGTTGTAGTGGTAGGGGTTGTGGTTGTTGTTGTGGTAGGGGCTTTGGTGGTGGCTGTTGTTGTTTCCTCAGAGGTATTCGTAGATGGGGTTGTTGTTGTGGTAGTAGTTGGGGTAGTGGTAGTAATTTCTTCTGTTGTTTCTCTTGTTGTGGAATATGTTGTTGACTTAGTTGTTGTTGGACTTTCTGTGGTGGTTGTTGTTGTTGTGGTTGCAGTAGTAGTAGTTGTTGTTGTTGGTGTAGTGGTTGTTGTGGGTGTTGTTGATTCTGGACCAGTTGTAAATTCCTCTGTTACTGTTGTTGTTGTGGATGGGGTTGTTGTCTTAGTTGTGGTTGTTGGACTTTCTGTGGTGCTTGTTGTTGGGGTAGTTGTTGGCCTAGTGGTTGTTATTTCAGTGGTAGTAGGTGTTGTGGTCCTTTCTGAGGTGGTAGTTGTCTCATTCCCACAAACATCAACACAACATTTGACTCTGATTTCATAGTTGTAGCATATTGGTGGGATGCCTTGATCCTTGTTGCGGCATATCAGTCCAACCGAGGGATTGCATTCAACCTTTTGACCTAGGTCGGCCAAAGGAACATCAATGTTTTCTTTGGCTCTGCATTGTACTTCCTTGGGTTCACTGCAAATATCTGTGGTTTCGAAATCTCCTCCTTCTGGTCCAATTGAAGGATAATGATTGTTAATCCAGTCTGACCATTCACAGATCAGGCAGTGTGGAGTAGTAGTGGGTGGAGTGGTTGGTGTTGAAGTAGGGGTTGTTGTGGGGGTAGTGGTAGGTTTTGTTGTTGAGGTAGTGGTAGGAGTTGTTGTTGGGGTAGTGGTAGGAGTTGTTGTTGGGTTAGTGGTAGGAGTTGTTGTTGGGTTAGTGGTAGGAGTTGTTGTTTGGGCAGTGGTAGGAGTTGCGAAAACAAATACTGTTGTGGTCGGTGCTTGGGTGGATATATGTGTTGTTGTAACACTTGGTGTAGTTGTTGGAGTTGTGGTGATGATATCATTTGGTGGGCAGGGTTCCATAATCCGGACAATGGTTCCGTTGGTTTTGCAGATGGCAGTAATACAGGTCCCATCACCGTCAGTTGTGTTATATACGATAGCTTCATACGGGTATGTGCTGCCGTTGTATATACAATGGCAAGCTGCAATATGATTTTCACAGTGAACAAGTTATTATCATGTAATCATCTTGTCATGTTACCTTCTTGGTAATGTAGGCTAATGTTTCAGTTTGTAACAGTTTTCCTTACCTTCGATATCATAGCTGCAATTGGCCTTAGTTGATGAGCAAAGACTTGAAAAAGAAAGCAGGGGGTTTTAGTACCTTTGAAAGTCGAATAAGATGTTATTTGTTATGATTTGAAAGCACTGTTATATGTTATATTCACAATAAGGTATTAACAGGTCAGATCCCAATAAGGTATTAACAGGTCAGATCCCAATAAGGTATTAACAGGTCAAATCCCAATAAGGTATTAACAGGTCAAATCCCAATAAGGTATTAACAGGTCAAATCCCAATAAGGTATTAACAGGTCAAATCCCAATAAGGTATTAACAGGTCTAATCCCAATAAGGTATTAACAGGTCAAATCCCAACAAGGTATTAACAGGTCAAATCCCAATAAGGTATTAACAGGTCAAATCCCAATAAGGTATTAACAGGTCAAATCCCAATAAGGTATTAACAGGTCAAATCCCAATAAGGTACTAACAGGTCAAATCCCAATAAGGTATTAACAGGTCAAATCCCAATAAGGTATTAACAGGTCAAATCCCAATAAGGTATTAACAGGTCAGATCCCAATAAGGTATTAACAGGTCAAATCCCAATAAGGTATTAACAGGTCAAATCCCAATAAGGTATTAACAGGTCAAATCCCAATAAGGTATTAACAGGTCAATTCCCAATAAGGTATTAACAGGTCAAATCCCAATAAGATATTAACAGGTCAAATCCCAATCTTTGAAAAGCTAAATCAGTTGAATGGTAGGAAAACGTCTTTGTAGGGGGACCATTGACATCGCCTTATCTCACCAGAAATATAGGCTACCTTAAGGATTATACCAACCATGTTAAATACTATGTAATGTAAATACAGTATCTATGTATATGTCAAAATGCTGATATAAAAACATACCATCTCTGACAGTTCTCCTTGGAAGGTATAACGTCATCCTCGTTGTAATGTGTTCCATTTCCATCGTAGCAACCACACTGCGTGATAGGGACACACTTCATGGTACTTTCTTCTAAATAAGGCTGGTCCGGAGGACATTTTGGATAGCAACCTTTAAAATAAACAGTCAATTTAATCCAGGACACCTGCACATATTAGATCATGCTCATGGTATCTAGTTCTAGCACCAAAGCTGGATATGATATTTAAATATTTGTATTTAGTTTTTCAGTATAGATAGACAAGGGAGGGAGAGTCATTACATATTTTATACTGTACATTTGTTTTACAACTTGGCATGTAATATGGTCTAAATCAAAGGCCCAAGCTGTTATGAAGGGGTGTTAGTTACCTTCCAGTGCAGGGATCTGACTGGAGCACGTTCCTGAGGGATTCCTGCAGGTCTTCATACAGGGGTCTCCACACGGCTGATAATGCCACTCACACTCACCAATAGGGTTGTAGAAATCACAGAACACAGCTGGGGAAATTAAAACATGTCACCAATAGGGTTGTAGAAATCACAGAACACAGCTGGGGAAATAAAAACATGTCACCAATAGGGTTGTAGAAATCACAGAACACAGCTGGGGAAATTAAAACATGTCACCAATAGGGTTGTAGAAATCACAGAACACAGCTGGGGAAATTAAAACATGTTACATTTTAACCAGGGTCCCAAAAGAGGAATGATTAAACAGTTACACATACAAATCACAAATCAGTATTTCGCCCCAATAGCAAAAACAATCCCACCTATCCATAAATCAATTGTCCCACTCAAAGCAAATGACTCACGGCAGATATCTGGTGTTCTCCACCTGATACAAGCCCCTGCCTCGTTGCAGGCCTGGGCGTAGGCTGCTACAGCAGTACAGAAACATTCGCAGTCTCCCCCAGTGTCACAGGCACACGAGTCCCTCACACAGGCATCATGGAATGGGGTGGGGTCCACCTTTTAGGAAGATGCATTTAGCCATCATTTATTTATTCAATGCATTGCCTTGCTTGTTAAACAGACTACAGATGAACTCCTGATGATGATGATGATGATGATTGGGTTTGGATGGTTGACTTTATGTTTTTGTTCTCTGTTTATTGCTACTTTTATTGTTGGCTGTTGTCTTTTTTGGTGACTGTGTGTACATTCACATTCACATGATTATTGACAAACCAATTTTATTAGAAAGATTCCCATGTACCATCATGCAACTTTGCTTGTCATTGTGTACCTTTTAGAAAACCAGTAAGCCCAAGACTTGTGCTACAGAATTATCGGTTGTTATAATTTCCACCATATGGTTTTATTATGACCTTGAGACTGTGAGGTCTATGAACTCTCGTTGAAGCATTAACCATATTGATCCTGAGGCTGTGAGGTCTATGAACTCTCGTTGAAGCATTAACCATATTGACCCTGAGCCTGTGAAGTCTATGAACTCTTGTTGAAGCATTAACTACAGTGAGGGAAAAAAGTATTTGATCCCCTGCTGATTTTGTACGTTTGCCCACTAACAAAGAAATGATCAGTCTATAATTTTAATGGTAGGTTTATTTGAACAGTGAGAGACAGAATAACAACAAAAAAATCCAGAAAGACGCATGTCAAAAATGTTATAAATTGATTGGCATTTTAATGAGGGAAATAAGTATTTGACCCCTCTCAATCAGAAAGATTTCTGGCTCCCAGGTGTCTTTTATACAGGTAACGAGCTGAGATTAGGAGCACACTCTTAAAGGGAGTGCTCATAATCTCAGTTTGTTACCTGTATAAAAGACACCTGTCCACAGAACCAATCAATCAATCAGATTCCAAACTCTCCACCATAGCCAAGACCAAAGAGCTCTCCAAGGATGTCAGTGACAATATTGTAGACCTACACAAGGCTGGAATGGGCTACAAGACCATCGCCAAGCAGCTTGGTGAGAAGTTGACAACAGTTGGTGCGATTATTCGTAATTTGGAAGAAACACAAAAGTACTGTCAATCTCACTCGGCCTGGGGCTCCATGCAAGATCTCACCTTGTGGAGTTGCAATGATCATGAGAACTGTGAGGAATCAGCCCAGAACTACACGTGAGGATCTTGTCAATGATCTCAAGGCAGCTGGGACCATAGTCACCAAGAAAACCATTGGTAACGCACTACAACGTGAAGGACTGAAATCCTGCAGCGCCCGCAAGGTCCCCCTGCTCAAGAAAGCACATATACAGGCCAGTCTGAAGTTTGCCAATGAACATCTGAATGATTCAGAGGAGAACTGGGTGAAAGTGTTGTGGTCAGATGAGACCAAAATCGAGCTCTTTGGCATCAACTCAACTCGCCGTGTTTGGAGGAGGAGGAATGCTACCTATGACCCCAAGAACACCATCCCCACCGTCAAACATGGAGTTGGAAACATTATGCTTTGGGGGTGTTTTTCTGATAAGGGGACAGGACAACTTCACAGCATCAAAGGGACGATGGACGGGGCCATGTACCGTCAAATCTTGGGTGAGAACCACCTTCCCTCAGCCAGGGCATTGAAAATGGGTCGTGATGGGTATTCCAGCATGACAATGACCCAAAACACATGGCCAAGGCAACAAAGGATTGGCTCCAGAAGAAGCACATTAAGGTCCTGGAGTGGCTTAGCCAGTCTCTAGACCTTAATCCCATAGAAAATCTGTGGAGGGAGCTGAAGGTTCGAGTTGCCAAACGTCAGCCTCGAAACCTTAATGACTTGGAGAAGATCTGCAAAGAGGAGTGGGACAAAATCCCTCCTGAGATGTGTGCAAACCTGGTGGCCAACTACAAGAAACGTCTGATCTCTGTGATTGCCAACAAGGGTTTTGCCACCAAGTACTAAGTCATGTTTTGCAGAGGGGTCAAATACTTATTTCCCTCATTAAAATGCGAATCAATTTATAACATTTTTAACATGCGTTTTTCTGGATTTTTTTGTTGTTATTCTGTCTCTCACTGTTCAAATAAACCTACCATTAAAATGATAGACTGATCATGTCTTTGTCAGTGGGCAAACGTACATAATCAGCAGGGGATCAAATACTTTTTTCCCTCACTGTATATTCTTGTACTTATGCACTGTCACTATGGCTGCGTTTACACAGGCAGTCTAATTCAGATATTTTACCAATCATTTGTATATCTGATACCTATCTGATCTTGTCCTTAATGTGTAAACGGCAACAACAAAAAAACATGGAATCTGATCTTTTGAGCTCTGATTTATACCACTTCCATATGTGGATCTCAACCCTGATTCAAACCCGATTCTCCATGCGACCTGCTCAGATCTGATGTTTTTTCTCCAAAGTTGGGGTTTTGCACTTGACTTTCCATTACCATGACAACCACCCCAAAATGTAAAGGACAGGAAATGAGCATTGCATCTTTGTGCTAAAGATATCTGTTATGTGCCATCAAAAATAAGGGGTTAAATATGTGTCCAAAACCCCAAAAATATTTCCTGAGCTTTCTTGTATCTCCTAGATATAGGACAGACACTTCAAAACTTAATTCCTTATTATTTATTTTTTGACTGTATTTTTTTGCCATTTATGAAAGTGTTATTCAATGTGTTTCTATGGGCTACAGTAGTAAAGGCCAAATTCAATATTTTGTCAAATATTTTGTATATATATCTTTTTGAAACCTAAAGGGGTCCTAAAATTCTAAATCAAATAGCTAAATGATCAATGGTATGACCATCTTAAAACAATTCCATATGTAACCCCCCCCAGAATGTATCTGCTGTACTCTCTATTGTATGTATAGGTTATGCAAATGAACGTCTCTATATCTGTGTCTTTTTGTCTTTGTTTATTTGAGCTGCGCTACGTCAACTTCCTAACAACTTTGGTTGGTATGGCAATAAAGTGTTGAATCTATCTTGACTAGTATCTGCTGTTTACTGTACCTCTGAGTGGCAGGCTGCGAATACATTACTGGTGATGATGCTGCAACGTTTCAGAGACCAGGACTCCCTGTATGATCTTAAAGCGCATGGGTTCTTTATGACATCAGCGTTGGGGCAACTAGTTGACACTTTCCAGCTGTTCCCAAACTCCAGAGCGTCAACAACCACTTCCTGGTTTCTGGACGTGAAGTCGTTCTTTCCATTACCGTCGTAGTTTCCACACAGACCACACACTTGGCCCTGGAAGGAGAGAACATGGTTAATAAAACATCACATGTTTAATTATGAGTACACTCCCCTATTCCCTTTGATCAATTGCTAAACAAATATACAGTGCAGTCACTGGTTGAATATGTCCTATTCTAGTCACTCACCTGGAAAGTAGAGCTGAGTTTGATAAACAGGCTATTCTTCTTATCCCACATGAGGATCAGGCCATTTTCAGCCTCAACAACAACATACAGACCGATAGAGTGGACCTGGTATGGCACGTCTACCCCATTCTCTTGTTTGATCACTTTTACAGATTTATCTGCCAGTATGATCTCATTGTTCTGAAAGAAAG
This sequence comes from Coregonus lavaretus, assembly GCF_964263955.1. NCBI lineage: Eukaryota > Metazoa > Chordata > Actinopteri > Salmoniformes > Salmonidae > Coregonus > Coregonus lavaretus. The sequence continues at coordinate 3,257,816 of NC_139996.1, forward strand.
AAACAGAATGTGTTCATTGCTAATGTAAGATGTGGTGAATTATTATTAATGAACTGTAGAGTTTAATGGACTATGAGGTAGAACTGGGTTAATCAAGAGCGTAAAGTTAGAATTATTTGTTACTGGGCCAGGAATTGTATTGGGTCATTTAATTTCACTGTGTGGGTGAGTAGAGAGGGAACCTGCCCTAGGGTCAGATTGCTTGCTCTTACTTAGATCCATGGTTGTCTTATCATATCAAAGACTGAAACTGGCTTGGGCCATTTGTTTTAGTCTTCAAACACAGTGAAAAGAGCCAGGGTTGAACAGAGTTTAAACTAAACATTAGTGTTTTTTTTTGCAAGATAGGGATTGATTGAGTGTAGTACTCTGCACTTAATGAAAGTTGAGTTTAGCCGCTCTCAGAGACAAAGGAAGTGGGCGGAGCAATAAAAGAGCAGGAAAACTGAAGAGGACTATATAAGATGGAGGGAGACCGTAAGGGGGGGTGCCACTCTGCAGACTGGTATCGGCTTTGTTGAAATTTTAATAAAGTCATTTCTTGATGCAACAAAAACTCTGTAAGACCTTATTTGTAATAAAGTATAGTGGTTATTTTCCACAACAAAGACTAGTAGACAGGGTTACACTGTCCAGGGTTACACTATCCAGGTTTTATACTAACCAGGGTTACAATGTGGTGGTGCTGGGTTTTACACTACCCAGTTTGTACACAGATACAACATGTCGATTTTAAATTCTAATGTACAAATACATATGGGGGTTTTGTGCTGCTATCAATTCTGCTCGAAGACAATTCTAAGCAGGCACTCTGTCAGTCAATCTAGCCTGCTAGCAAAACGCATAGACTTCAGCATGCAATTACATTCGCTGCCACCGCCGTCGACATTGTGCCAAATGTCCGGACTTGTCTATTGCACCTTTAATGCATTTATGAAGCCGTTTATGAACAGCGGTTCCTACCCCCAAGAAGAGCTTGATGGCCTTGGAACAGGTGGTGCCAGTGGTTCCACAGGGAATGTTCTCCGTGATCACTCTAAAGGTACCGTTTGGATTGTTGCTGCAGTAATCCTGCAGGATGTATTAAAACACAGAATCAGAAAACCTTTACCGCCAAGTTATTATCATTACTTTATATTGATCAATAATTAGAAAATATGTGGACCGTACATAAAGTAGGGTTTTTATTAAAATACAAAATCAAATCAAAGTATTGTTCCTTAATCATAAATGCTAATGAGTATTGCCCTACCTGAGTAAGAGTGTATTCACAATCTCCATTGAAAGTGAACCTTTCCTCATCAAAAGTGATGAAATGCCCATCCCCATATATGGCACACATCCCATCACACTGGATATTGGTACAAAGCCATTTCCTCCCTTTGCAAGTGCTACAGTGATGCAAACATGATCACATGTCAAGATTTTAGAGGGAAACATTTGACACTTGTATTTGAAAATATCCAAAAGAGGAAGAGGAGGGGCAGAAGTCGATGTTACCAGATATTGCAGTCTACTTTGAGTGTCTGTCCAGGTTGGTAGTAGACTCCATTGTGAGAACAGGGACATAGGTCCTCCTCGATGCATCCTCCATTTCCATCAGACAGCAGACCAGCAGGACAAACACAGCCTGATACACAGTCTGCACTGATCTGGAACACACAATGAAATGACATGAAATAGGGAAGGACTGATATTTAAGTTGACAGTGTGCCTGTATGTCACTGGGAATGACATGTGGGCATTATTTGTCAAATGGATCAAGTGTTTGAAAGGACTTTTAAAGATGATCTCCTTGATGTTCATGGAGATCAGGTTCTCTGTAAACGTTACAGATGTCTGCTCAAACAGAAACCTTCTAAAAAGTCAATCTCAGTGCACCATCGGAGGATGTCGTTTGGATCCTGGGCCTAGCTATGTCTAAGGTTATAAATAATTTGATCAATCTGAGACTGTGGTAACATAACATTGTCCTTGTATGTTTTTATTAAAATGTGTTGTAAGGCATATTTTTATTAAAACGTGTTGTAAGGCATGTTTTTATTAAACGTGTTGTAAGGTGTGTTTTTATTAAAACGTGTTGTAAGGCATGTTTTTATTAAAACGTGTTGTAAACCATGTTTTTAGTAAAATGTGTTGTAAGGCATGTTTTTATTAAACGTGTTGTAAGGCATGTATTTATTCAAATGTGTTGTATCAAACGTGTTGTAAGGCATGTTTTTATTAAACGTGATGTAAGGCATGTTTTTATGAAACGTGTTGTAAGGCATGTTTTTATTAAAACGTGTTGTAAGGCATGTTTTTATTAAACGTGTTGTAAGGCATGTTTTTATTAAAACGTATTGTAAGTAATGTTTTTATTAAACGTGTTGTAAGGCATGTTTTTATTAAAACGTGTTGTAAGTCATGTTTTTATTAAACGTGTTGTAAGTCATGTTTTTATTAAACGTGTTGTAAGGCATGTTTTTATTAAACGTGTTGTAAGGCATGTTTTTATTAAATGTGTTGTAAGGCATGTTTTTATTAAACGTGTTGTAAGTCATGTTTTTATTAAACGTGTTGTAAGGCATGTTTTTATTAAAACGTGTTGTAAGGCATGTTTTTATTAAACGTGTTGTAAGTCATGTTTTTATTAAACATTTTGTAAGGCATGTTTTTATTCAAACATGTTGTAAGGCATGTTTTTAATAAAACGTGTTGTAAAGCATGTTTTTATTAAAATGTGTTGTAAACCATGTTTTTATTAAAATGTGTTGTAAGGCATGTTTTTATTAAACGTGTTGTAAGGCATGTATTTATTCAAATGTGTTGTATCAAACGTGTTGTAAGGCATGTTTTTATTAAACGTGATGTAAGGCATGTTTTTATGAAACGTGTTGTAAGGCATGTTTTTATTAAAACGTATTGTAAGGCATGTTTTTATTAAACATGTTGTAAGGCATGTTTTTATTAAAACGTATTGTAAGTCATGTTTTTATTAAACGTGTTGTAAGGCATGTTTTTATTAAAACGTATTGTAAGTCATGTTTTTATTAAACGTGTTGTAAGGCATGTTTTTATTAAAACGTGTTGTAAGTCATGTTTTTATTAAACGTGTTGTAAGGCATGTTTTTATTCAACGTGTTGTAAGGCATGTTTTTATTAAAACGTATTGTAAGTCATGTTTTTATTAAACGTGTTGTAAGGCATGTTTTTATTAAAACGTATTGTAAGTCATGTTTTTATTAAACGTGTTGTAAGGCATGTTTTTATTAAAACGTGTTGTAAGTCATGTTTTTATTAAACGTGTTGTAAGTCATGTTTTTATTCAACGTGTTGTAAGTCATGTTTTTATTAAACGTGTTGTAAGGCATGTTTTTATTAAAACGTATTGTAAGTCATGTTTTTATTAAACGTGTTGTAAGGCATGTTTTTATTAAAACGTATTGTAAGTCATGTTTTTATTAAACGTGTTGTAAGGCATGTTTTTATTAAAACGTGTTGTAAGTCATGTTTTTATTAAACGTGTTGTAAGGCATGTTTTTATTCAACGTGTTGTAAGGCATGTTTTTATTAAAACGTATTGTAAGTCATGTTTTTATTAAACGTGTTGTAAGGCATGTTTTTATTAAAACGTATTGTAAGTCATGTTTTTATTAAACGTGTTGTAAGGCATGTTTTTATTAAAACGTGTTGTAAGTCATGTTTTTATTAAACGTGTTGTAAGTCATGTTTTTATTCAACGTGTTGTAAGTCATGTTTTTATTAAACGTGTTGTAAGGCATGTTTTTATTAAAACGTATTGTAAGTCATGTTTTTATTAAACGTGTTGTAAGGCATGTTTTTATTAAAACGTATTGTAAGTCATGTTTTTATTAAACGTGTTGTAAGGCAGTGTTGTAAGGCGTGTTTTTATTAAACGTGTTGTAAGTCATGTTTTTATTAAACGTGTTGTAAGGCATGTTTTTATTAAACGTGTTGTAAGGCATGTTTTTATTAAACGTGTTGTAAGGCATGTTTTTATTAAACATGTTGTAAGGCATGTCCCATTGTAGACTTACACATTGACTGTCTAGTGTTTGACAGCTCTTCTGGCACTCTGAGCCCTTGGCTCCGGGCCCTGCACTGGAGCAGTTGAAGAAACCCATTGGTTCTTCACAGGCTGTAGGGACCAAAAGTAGGCTTTATAGGTTAGTAGGGACTCAACTTCCTTGGTCATGACTCGACTATAGAGTCTTGGTTGTGAAGTGATTTGCTGTATTTGGCAAATAAAGATGTGTTTCCGAATTTCGTCGTACTCACATGAATGTTTTTGTTCTCCAACACAGCTTAATTTCCCATGTCTGCATGAGCTGGTGGTTAAGAGGGGTACAAGAGGAGGGGGTTAAGCATGGTTTAGCATGCCTCTTGCAGTAAACCAAGACTTGAGAAGAAGACAGTCGATTTCTAAATATTTGAATAGAGCCACGACAAAGAAGACCATCTGATTTTCTGAGATTTTCTTTCACATGCCAAGCAAGTCCTCACCAAGTAGCCCCATAGATCCTGGTGGCCTCTCCAGGGGGTACTACCGTGGCTCCATAGTAGCAGGAGCAGAGTGAGGCAGGGACACAGTCTCCCTGGTCATTCAGGTAGGTTCCCTCTGCACAGCCACAGCCATCCACAGGCACATGGTCTAACTGTTCAATTCAATTAAAAAACGTTATTTTATCCCTGAGGGGAAATTACTTTGGGCACGTCTGCAACTACAACAACAACATACACAACAACAACAAGACATCAAGAACAACAATAAGACAACAACAGGACAACAACAACATACACAACAACAGCAAGACAACAACATACACAACAACAACAACAAGACAACACACACAACAACCAGACAACAACAACAACAACAACATACACAACAACAACAAGACAACAACAACAAGACCACAACAAAGACAACAACAACAACAACAACATAAACAACAACAAGACATCAAGAACAATAAGACAACAACAACATACACAACTACAAGACAACAACAACATACAGAACAACAACAACAACAGGACAACAATGAGAAAACAACAACAACAATCTTAGACACCAAGACATTAATAAAATGAATAATAATAATAATATGAAATAAATAAAAGTGATAGAAATGAGATGTCCATGTGAATGTACCTGGCAGGTAAAGTCTGGCTGGCTCAGTGAACGACAGGTGCGGTCACAGCTGGTCATGGTGTAGTCATAGACCATTGTGTCGGGGCAGAGAGAGGTGTACTTCCCTGTGGAAACAGTATGGTGATTCAACATTTCATTATATGTTTTGGGGTATTTCTTTTATTTTGTTTTAAAATAAGAGGGTAAACCCTGAACACTGTGGGTAATTAGGAGGGGAAACCCTGAACACAGTGGGTTAATATAAAGGGGAAACCCTGAACACAGTGGGTTAATATAAAGGGAAACCCTGAACACAGTGGGTTAATATAAAGGGGAAACCCTGAACACAGTGGGTTAATATAAGGGGAAACCCTGAACACAGTGGGTTAATAGGAGGGGAAACCCTGAACACTGTGGGTAAATAGGAGGGGAAACCTTGAACACTGTGGGTAAATAGGAGGGGAAACCCTGAACACAGTGGGTTAATATAAAGGGGAAACCCTGAACACAGTGGGTTAATATAAGGGGAAACCCTGAACACAGTGGGTTAATATAAAGGGGAAACCCTGAACACAGTGGGTTAATATAAGGGGAAACCCTGAACACAGTGGGTTAATATAAAGGGGAAACCCTGAACACAGTGGGTTAATATAAAGGGGAAACCCTGAACACAGTGGGTTAATATAAAGGGGAAACCCTGAACACAGTGGGTTAATATAAAGGGGAAACCCTGAACACAGTGGGTTAATATAAAGGGAAACCCTGAACACAGTGGGTTAATATAAGGGGAAACCCTGAACACAGTGGGTTAATATAAAGGGAAACCCTGAACACAGTGGGTTAATATAAGGGGAAACCCTGAACACAGTGGGTTAATATAAAGGGAAACCATGAACACAGTGGGTTAATATAAAGGGAAACCCTGAACACAGTGGGTTAATATAAGGGGAAACCCTGAACACAGTGGGTTAATATAAAGGGAAACCCTGAACACAGTGGGTTAATATAAGGGGAAACCCTGAACACAGTGGGTTAATATAAAGGGAAACCCTGAACACAGTGGGTTAATATAAGGGGAAACCCTGAACACAGTGGGTTAATATAAGGGGAACCCTGAACACAGTGGGTAAATAGGAGGGGAAACCCTGAACACAATGGGTTAATATAAGTGGAAACCCTGAACACAGTGGGTTAATATAAAGGGGAAACCCTGAACACAGTGGGTTAATATAAAGGGAAACCCTGAACACAGTGGGTTAATATAAGGGGAAACCCTGAACACAGTGGGTTAATATAAAGGGGAAACCCTGAACACAGTGGGTAAATATAAAGGGAAACCCTGAACACAGTGGGTTAATATAAGGGGAAACCCTTCATTAATTCATTAATTCATTTTGGGGGGGGGGTATCTCTGATGTTTATCTTACCACAGGTGGTGTTTCTCCATCCACTGAGCAGGACACCTGCAGCAGCACATGCACGGACATAGGAGGAGACCGCAGCACACATGCACTCCTCACTCCTCTCACAGTTACAGCTGTCATATAGGCAGATCTATAGGGAGAGAAGAAGACGAAGAAGAAGAAGAAGAAGAAGAAGAAGAAGAAGAAGAAGAAGAAGAAGAAGAAGACGAAGAAGAAGAAGAAGAAGGAGAAGAAGAAGAAGAAGAAGAAGAAGAAGAAGAAGAAGAAGAAGAAGGAGAAGAAGAAGAAGAAGAAGAAGAAGAAGAAGAAGAAGAAGAAGAAGAAGAAGAAGAAGAAGAAGAAGAAGAAGGAGAAGAAGAAGAAGGAGAAGAAGAAGAAGAAGGAGAAGAAGAAGAAGGAGAAGGAGAAGGAGAAATAGAAGATAGTTCAGTTATGTGATGTGTTAATGAAAAAAACTACTGTTTTCTGAAATCACACACAAGCACAGGACAATAGTATTTGAAAACATCTTGAAAATTTTGATTACATGTTTTGAGATCTACATTAGGTTACATTTAGTAATAAATTAAAATGATACATTTTAATATAGAACTTCTTGAATGATAGAGCTTTGGGATAACTCTGTAATTAAAGAGCATTTGACAAATTAAAATCATCATACTTACTTCCTTGTAGTACTTTGGGTTGATCTCAGTGTGGCATTGGGAAAATATTCCTGCAGGATCTGACAGCATCGAGCACCAGTGCTTGGCATATCTCTCTGTAAAACATATGAGATATGAGCAACATTTAACATTTAAGCACAAAGTACAAAGAGTTTTTATCTAGGCTTTACTGTGCATCTCAGTAGACATACTTAAGTGTCATCCCCAAAAAGTGTCCCAAGGCCTTGATAAAGGCTCTCTACGCCGAAACATAAGCAAACAATACAAATGTTTAGTTAGAAAATAAACTCTGATCTATGCACAGAGTGATCCTTTTTCTACCACTGGGGTAGAGTGGCCTTTTATTGACCCCAGGTGGATGGATTATCTTGGCAAAGGAGAAATGCTCACTGACAGGGATTTAAACAAATTTGTGCACCAAATTTAAGAGAAATACGTTTTTGTGTTTATGGAACATTTCTGGGATCTTTTATTTCAGCTCATGAAACATGGGACCAACACTTGTCATGTTTTGCGTTTATATTTTGTTCAGTGTATATACTTTGGGGTATTTAGGAAATTCTCCCGCGACCCTTTTTTCATATCAGGCGACCCCACATGGGTTCACGACCCCTAGTTTGAGAACCGCTGCATTAGACATACGTTAGTGTTTTTAAAGAGGTCGATGGAGTACCGTTCTCTACACTCAGACTGCATGGGATCTCAAAGCTCTGTGTCACATCAGGGCAGCTTGCTTTGGTCTTCCACGTGTTGGCGAACGTCACAGCGGTTCCTTCCACCAGTCCATTGATGGTTCTGAAGTCGTCAGCTTGGACGCTGTTAAAGTCTCCGCAAAGACCTGGATAAGAGGTACAAAACAATATAACAGATTCATTAAAGTGGTTAAAACTAACATTGACTAAAGATGCAATGCATCAAGTATTGTTAGTTTATTAATAATTGTTTCAGATGAGGTTTGACTGAAACCCCCCCCAAACAAGTGGTATATTACAATAACAATAGTTTGACAACCAATCAGCTTTTATAATAACAATGCATGGGATTTATATAGCGCTTTTCAAAGACCCAAAGACGCTTATCTTTCACGAAGACGTTGAATGAACTGAGAGAAACATACCCTGGGTTTGTTCCTTGTGGGAGCTGCTAGCTATGATGTAGACCTGCATTATAGGAGTTAGCTGGACCTCTAGACGCAGCCCATAAGAGGTATGCACAACGATGTAGAACGTAGAGGGCTGAAAGATTGTTACATTCGCTGTGGAAAATATACACAAGTTCTAGTCACAATCTGGTGGACCATTAACTTTTAGCTCCCCCGTTGTGTTGTGGGATGCTATTGGTGTTACATGATGCTAAGAAAAAAGAGACAACTCAATGGGTGACATGTCTGGTGGGTTTCAAACAGAAGTTTATACTGATTCATGACAAAAATAAAATAAACAGATATCAAATTTCTGTATCCCTTTTCTCAAGTTGCCATCAAGCAGTAACTCACCCATGAAAAGCGGCAACTGAGAAAACATCTTGTTGACAAAGACCCTTCCACTGGCCTCGATGACGATCGAGAGACTCCCCTGGTGATAAGGAGTGTGGAGTCAATTCCATTCAATACAGAAAGTAAACATTTACATTTACATTTTAGTCATTTAGCAGACACTCTTATCCAGAGCCTAATTCCAATACCAATTCCAAATGTTCCTCACTGAAAAACAATGAAGCGAATTGGAATTGGGATTTCAGTTTACTGCCTGAATTGACTGGAATTGAAATAGAATTGACCCTGAAGTGGTGATAAGAGTTACTGGCAGCAGGAGAAGTCTCAACGTTGAGCTTTTTTTCTCTAAACATATACAACATGGTTTGATGTTGATATATTTTAATATGACACTATCAGGTGGGTGTGTCACTGCAGAGAGGCTAACTTACCTTGGACTCTGGAATCACCAGGGTCACAGCCTTTAGGCAGGTCTCAGTGTCCGTATTTCCACATTTCACTATGTCACCCAGGACTGTGAAAGCAGTGTTGTTGGTTTGCTGGGGACAATTGGCACAAGGTATGACAGTAAAGTTAAGGAAACTCATTTTTTTTTAACACACTACTTACTACTTGCATACTTTCAGTTCTAGGGAATTACAGTTCCTTCAGAATGTATTCACACCCCTTGACTTATTCTGCATTTTGTTGTCTTACAACCTGAATTAAATAATAATAATAATAATAATAATAATAATAATAATACATTTAAAAAAAAGGGATATTTAATGTCTGCTTTTTAAATGTTTACCCATCTACCAATAGGTGCCCTTCTTTGCAAGGCATTGGAAAACCTCCCTGGTCTTTGTGGTTGAACCTGTGTTTGAAATTCACTGCTCGACTGAGGGACCTTACAGATAATTGTATGTGTGGGGTACACAGATGAGGTAGTCATTCAAAAATCATGTTAAAAACTATTATTGCACACAGAGTGAGTCCATGCAATATATTATGTGACTTGTTAAGCACATTTTTACTCCTGCACTTAAGGTTTGCCATTACATTTACATTTTACATTTTAGTCATTTAGCAGACGCTCTTATCCAGAGCGACTTACAGTTAGTGAATACATATATTTTTTTTTATACTGGCCCCCCCGTGGGAATCAATAAAGGGGTTGAATATTTATTGACTCGACATTTCAGCTTTTTCTTTTAAATTAATTTTTGAAAAACATAATTCCACTTTGACATTATGGGATATTGTGTGTAGGCCAGTGACAAAAAAAACACACTATTTAATCCATTTTTAATTCAGGCTGTTACACAACAAAATGTGGAAAAGGTCAAGGGGTGTGAATGAAGGCAGTGTATATTATGGTGCAACTTGATTGAAAAGTTAGATTTTATTTATGAGATGAATATGGATAGTGATAACAATGGTACGTATAAGCACCTCCAATCTATGCCGGATGTGGCCCGCTCGTGGGCCAGTACATGTTCGCTAGCGAGTCAGGAGTTAAATCTACTAAACATACAGTATGCATTATTATGGAGACATATTAGTGCCAACTGAAATGGAATCTGAATTGAATAATGTCTATTAAGAAATCAAATTTGTATTCAATATATCTGTTGGCACTAATATCACTCCATACGTTAGTTTAGATCCCTACCTTGGACATACAGCGGGAGCAGTCTCCATACGTTAGTTTAGATCCCTACCTTGGACATACAGCGGGAGCAGTCTCCATACGTTAGTTTAGATCCCTACCTTGGACATACAGCGGGAGCAGTCTCCATACATTAGTTTAGATCCCTACCTTGGATATACAGCGGGAGCAGTCTCCATACGTTAGTTTAGATCCATACCTTGGACATACAGCGGGAGCAGTCTCCATACGTTAGTTTAGATCCCTACCTTGGACATACAGCGGGAGCAGTCTCCATACGTTAGTTTAGATCCCTACCTTGGACATACAGCGGGAGCAGTCTCCATACGTTAGTTTAGATCCCTACCTTGGACATACAGCGGGAGCAGTCTCCATACGTTAGTTTAGATCCCTACCTTGGACATACAGCGGGAGCAGTCTCCATATGTTAGTTTAGATCCCTACCTTGGATATACAGCGGGAGCAGTCTCCATACGTTAGTTTAGATCCCTACCTTGGACATACAGCGGGAGCAGTCTCCATATGTTAGTTTAGAACCCTACCTTGGACATACAGCGGGAGCAGTCTCCATACGTTAGTTTAGATCCCTACCTTGGACATACAGCGGGAGCAGTCTCCATACGTTAGTTTAGATCCATACCTTGGACATACAGCGGGAGCAGTCTCCATACGTTAGTTTAGATCCCTACCTTGGACATACAGCGGGAGCAGTCTCCATACGTTAGTTTAGATCCCTACCTTGGAAATACAGCGGGAGCAGTCTCCATACGTTAGTTTAGATCCCTACCTTGGATATACAGCGGGAGCAGTCTCCATACGTTAGTTTAGATCCCTACCTTGGACATACAGCAGGAGCAGTCTCCATATGTTAGTTTAGATCCCTACCTTGGACATACAGCGGGAGCAGTCTCCATACGTTAGTTTAGATCCCTACCTTGGACATACAGCGGGAGCAGTCTCCATACGTTAGTTTAGATCCCTACCTTGGACATACAGCGGGAGCAGTCTCCATACGTTAATTTAGATCCCTACCTTGGACATACAGCGGGAGCAGTCTCCATACGTTAGTTTAGATCCCTACCTTGGACATACAGTTGGAGCAGTCTTCATACGTTAGTTTAGATCCCTACCTTGGACATACAGCGGGAGCAGTCTCCATACGTTAGTTTAGATCCCTACCTTGGACATACAGCGGGAGCAGTCTCCATACGTTAGTTTAGATCCCTACCTTGGACATACAGCGGGAACAGTCTCCATACGTTAGTTTAGATCCCTACCTTGGACATACAGTGGGAGCAGTCTCCATACGTTAGTTTAGATCCCTACCTTGGACATACAGTGGGAGCAATCTCCATACGTTAGTTTAGATCCCTACCTTGGACATACAGCGGGAGCAGTCTCCATACGTTAGTTTAGATCCCTACCTTGGACTTACAGCGGGAGCAGTCTCCATACGTTAGTTTAGATCCCTACCTTGGGACATACAGCGGGAGCAGTCTCCATACGTTAGTTTAGATCCATACCTTGGACATACAGCGGGAGCAGTCTCCATACGTTAGTTTAGATCCCTACCTTGGACATACAGCGGGAGCAGTCTCCATACGTTAGTTTAGATCCCTACCTTGGACATACAGCGGGAGCAGTCTCCATACGTTAGTTTAGATCCCTACCTTGGACATACAGCGGGAGCAGTCTCCATACGTTAGTTTAGATCCCTACCTTGGACATACAGCGGGAGCAGTCTCCATACGTTAGTTTAGATCCCTACCTTGGACATACAGCGGGAGCAGTCTCCATACGTTAGTTTAGATCCCTACCTTGGACAGGACATACAGCGGGAGCAGTCTCCATACGTTAGTTTAGATCCCTACCTTGGACATACAGCGGGAGCAGTCTCCATACGTTAGTTTAGATCCCTACCTTGGACAGGACATATGAGCAGTCTCCATACGTTAGTTTAGATCCCTACCTTGGACAGGACATACAGCGGGAGCAGTCTCCATACGTTAGTTTAGATCCCTACCTTGGACATACAGCGGGAGCAGTCTCCATACGTTAGTTTAGATCCCTACCTTGGACATACAGCGGGAGCAGTCTCCATACGTTAGTTTAGATCCCTACCTTGGACATACAGCGGGAGCAGTCTCCATACGTTAGTTTAGATCCCTACCTTGGACAGGACATACAGCGGGAGCAGTCTCCATACGTTAGTTTAGATCCCTACCTTGGACATACAGCGGGAGCAGTCTCCATACGTTAGTTTAGATCCCTACCTTGGACAGGACATATGAGCAGTCTCCATACGTTAGTTTAGATCCCTACCTTGGACAGGACATAGAGTGGGAGCAGTCTCCATACGTTAGTTTAGATCCCTACCTTGGACAGGACATATGAGCAGTCTCCATACGTTAGTTTAGATCCCTACCTTGGACAGGACATACAGTGGGAGCAGTCTCCATACGTTAGTTTAGATCCCTACCTTGGACAGGACATATGAGCAGTCTCCATACGTTAGTTTAGATCCCTACCTTGGACAGGACATATGAGCAGTCTCCATACGTTAGTTTAGATCCCTACCTTGGACAGGACATATGAGCAGTCTCCATGGAAGGTGTAGTCTTTCCCATCATAGGTGGTGATGTGGGAACCTCCCACTATGGAGCAGGTAGCTGGACAATCTAGATCTGTACAACTCCACTGGCCTTGGTTACAGGTACTAATGGAGAGAGACAGTCAGTTTAGCCTGCAGCACACACACATAGACATACACGCACACATCCAGCTCAACACATCCAGCTCAACACATCCAGCTCAACACATCCGGCTCAACACATCCAGCTCAACACATCCAGCTCAACACACATAGACACACACGCACACATCCAGCTCAACACATCCGGCTCAACACATCCGGCTCAACACATCCGGCTCAACACATCCGGCTCGACACATCCAGCTCGACACATCCGGCTCAACACATCCGGCTCAACACATCCGGCTCAACACATCTGGCTCAACACATCCGGCTCAACACACACAATAATTTAGTGTATATAAATACAGTGCAGCTCTTACCATATATGGCATGTTCTTGAGAATGATTGTCCAGGCTGGTAAGACTGTCCGTTGTGGAGACAAGAGCACTGGTTCACAGCTACACAGCCAGTCTGTGTGAGGTCATCAAACACGGTTCCTATGAGAAAGGCATTCAATACATTTAGTCACCTGGTTCCATAAATTACATTCAATACCTTTAGTCACCTGGTTCCATAAATTACATTCAATACATTTAGTCACCTGGTTCCATAAATGACATTCAATATATTTAGTCACCTGGTTCCATAAATGACATTCAATACATTTAGTCACCTGGTTCCATAAATTACATTCAATACATTTAGTCTCCTGATACCATAAATTACATTCAATACATTTAGTCTCCTGGTACCATAAATGACATTCAATACATTTAGTCACCTGGTTCCATAAATTACATTCAATACATTTAGTCACCTGGTTCCATAAATTACATTAAATACATTTAGTCACCTGGATGCATAAATTACATTCAATATCCCGGGGATCGAACCCACTACCCTGGCGTTACAAGCGCCATGCTCTACCAATTGAGCTACAGAGGTCCACGTCTATGACCCATGACTTAACTTGGACTTGAGCTGTATGACTCGATTTGTCATCTTGCGCACTATGTAAGCCTATCTGTTATTTTAATCAGAGCGCTGCAGGCTCTGTGCCTTTTGTTCTGTGTCTTGACCAATCAGATTCACGGAAACAGGCCGGGCACAAAGCACATAATCTAGCAAAGCGCGTGCCGCTCCACTGTCCTCCGATATTTGTTTAGCCAACATGATAACACATCACTCCCGACATACACAAGCAAGAACCCTTGACAGAAATGCTGCAGCAGCCTCCACCTAAACTATAGGGGAAGAAAATGGGACTATTTCTCAGTCTGATCAACTAGACGACTGATAACAACTGCAGCCTCCAGCTGCATAGGCCACAGCCAATGAGCCCTGTCCCCTCCTGCCCTCTGGCCAGGGGAAATATGTGGTAATGTTATGTAGCCAATTTATAGCCCATTTATTTGTTTCTAGAGAAAATGTGAATGTGATCAAATTCGGTTTAGGCTATATTCAAACTTGGGCTTGCTGGCTAGGCTCCCTTGATCTTTTCAATCCAAAATGATTAACTGAAATTAATCAAACAACACAATACTGAAGACATAAATAGACTGTGTGAGTTACTTTTTAATTGCAGTTGCCTATACGATGCAAACCTGCATAAAGCAAGCTCCGCCCTGTGACTTCTATTGTCCAATTGCAGTGGTTGATGGGTAACGGAAAGTCGTTTTCAAACATATTTCATATTAAGTACAAGGTTGCTGCAGTTTGACAGGATTTTCATCCTCCCTAGGGCCAGGAGTTTTTCCAGAATTTCTTTAAAACCATGTGTCCTGTTTACTTGGGACTTTACTTGAGACTTACCCATTATTACTTGGGACTTTACTTGAGACTTACCCATTATTACTTGGGACTTGACTCGAGACACGAAAGTTAAGACTTGAGACATGCAAAATTGTGACTTGATCCCATATCTGTTAAAATCAGTGAGTGTGCAGTACCGGCAGGGCAGAAGCATCCGTCGGTGAGATCACATTTGTATATTTTTTATTGCTACTTTAAAATAGTTACATTGCTGACGTATGAAAATGTATGCACTCACTAACTGTAAGTCGCTCTGGATAAGAGCGTCTGCTAAATGACTAAAATGTTAAATGTAAATGATGTTGTATTCAGCTACTTTAAAATGGTTACATTGCTGACGTATGATGTTGTATTCTGTATATTAGTGCATGTACCGGCAGGGCAGAAGCATCCGTCGGTGCAGTGTTCCTCACAATGCTGGTTCCTCTCTGGGTTGGAGCAGGTATCAGTGCAGGGACTAGCACACTCCTGGTACTCCATGTTGAAAGGACATGTCTCCACTGCTCAACACAGACAAATAACCCTAATCAGAAATCTGTTTCCAAGTCTTCATTACTTCAGATTTTCACTTTAGTCTTTTATTGACATCAACTAAGTGGAAATTGGGATTTGTTCCTCAGTTTTCCGTCACGTAAATGTAAATACCAGCATCTGGAAGAAGAAGAAGACACTACAGATGACCCAAGGCAAAGCATTATTGGAAGAAGAAGAAGACACTACAGATGACCTAAGGCAAAGCATTATTGCATGACCAAAGTGTTTACTTTGAGTTCCAATAGAACTGTTCCAATACAAAGACAAAACAGATTTCCCTTACAGCAGAACTCCTTGGTCTTCCACTGTTGGGGTTTCCCCCCTGCGTGAGCACACTGGCGGGAGTACTCGGACATGGTGGGGCAAGCGCAGGTGGCACTGCTGCTACTGTTGCCACAGTGACACATGTCTGCTGCACAGGCCTTGATGAAAGAGTCTGTGGCAATCAGCTCCTTACAGCTACTGAAGGCAAGGCTGGTGAGAAGCTGCTCACAAAGTTCGGTCTGAAAAGGACGAAGAAGAAGAAGAAGAAGAAGAAGAAGAAGAAGAAGAAGAAGAAGAAGAAGAAGAAGAAGAAGAAGAAGAAGAAGAAGAAGAAGAAGAAGAAGAAGAAGAAGAAGAAGAAGAAGAAGAAGAAGGAGGAGAAGAAGAAGAAGAAGAATTACTAGAGGCAACATAGAGGGATTTTGTACTGATCAAATGTCAGCCATGAGGATGTTGATATTGATATTTCAACTGACATTCCAAGATCTTACAATCATGTTTAAATGTAATGAATACGAAATCTTAAATGTTCAGCTCAGCTCTAGACGTGTAAATACCTGGTCTTCACACTGCTCCTTGGGACCAGGGATTTCTGTACAGGTCTCTGTTGGGCCATTCATCTTCCAAAGATCACCATAGTCGATTATGTTGAGATGAGCATCTGTGGGAAAAGAAACAGAGTTTTATCTATCTCTGTCATCATGTGTTTTGTGTTTTTTGTAACGCTTTCTTAATATGGTAAAATACTTTAGAACCTGTTCCTAAGCCATAGATTGAACCCACTCATTCGTAAGCAGAACAGGAGCATAATCCGCCCCCCCCCTAAGACATTTGGTGATTTTGTTTACCATTCTTAATGAACTCGTCATAAATCTGGACTCCGTTGAAGTCTCCACACAGCCCACACGTCTGATTCTGGAACTTTGAGTTCAGCTCCACCTATAAAACCAATGGATGATGACTGAGGTTTAACGCATCGCAAATATGTCCATTTCACATACAGCCAGCTGTACATGCACCTACAGCAGTTCATATGAATTGACATTTCACATACAGCCAGCTGTACATGCACCTACAGCAGTTCATATGAATTGACATTTCACATACAGCCAGCTGTACATGCACCTACAGCAGTTCATATGAATTGACATTTCACATACAGCCAGCTGTACATGCACCTACAGCAGTTCATATGAATTGACATTTCACATACAGCCAGCTGTACATGCACCTACAGCAGTTCATATGAATTGACATTTCACATACAGCCAGCTGTACATGCACCTACAGCAGTTCATATGAATTGACATTTCACATACAGCCAGCTGTACATGCACCTACAGCAGTTCATATGAATTGACATTTCACATACAGCCAGCTGTACATGCACCTACAGCAGTTCATATGAATTGACATTTCACATACAGCCAGCTGTACATGCACCTACAGCAGTTCATATGAATTGACATTTCACACACTTCATCATGAGTTGAGGCTGTTCTAGCCTGGGTACCAGGCTGTTTATGCTAACATTCCACTCCTTGTACCTGTGCTACAAGCATTTCACTACTCCCTCTCTAACTATCATGTTGTTAAAACCTTTTAAACTCTCATCATGTTGTTAAAACCTTTTAAACTCTTATCATGTTGTTAAAACCTTTTAAACTCTCATCATGTTGTTAAAACCTTTTAAACTCTTATCATGTTGTTAAAACCTTTTAAACTCTTATCATGTTGTTAAAACATTTTAAACTCTCATCATGTTAACGCAGTTAACAACAGTTCCACTAACACTGATATGTTCCCACTCTTATCCCAACAGTTCCACTAACACTGATATGTTCCCACTCTTATCCCAACAGTTCCACTAACACTGATATGTTCCCACTCTTATCCCAACAGTTCCACTAACACTGATATGTTCCCACTCTTATCCCAACAGTTCCACTAACACTGATATGTTCCCACTCTTATCCCAACAGTTCCACTAACACTGATATGTTCCCACTCTTATCCCAACAGTTCCACTAACACTGATAAGTTCCCACTCTTATCCCAACAGTTCCACTAACACTGATATGTTCCCACTCTTATCCCAACAGTTCCACTAACACTGATAAGTTCCCACTCTTATCCCAACAGTTCCACTAACACTGATAAGTTCCCACTCTTATCCCAACAGTTCCACTAACACTGATATGTTCCCACTCTTATCCCAACAGTTCCACTAACACTGATATGTTCCCACTCTTATCCCAACAGTTCCACTAACACTGATAAGTTCCCACTCTTATCCCAACAGTTCCACTAACACTGATATTTTCCCACTCTTATCCCAACAGTTCCACTAACACTGATATGTTCCCACTCTTATCCCAACAGTTCCACTAACACTGATAAGTTCCCACTCTTATCCCAACAGTTCCACTAACACTGATGTTGCTCTACATTCACTAGCTAACTATAGACCGTGTTCATCAGGACCAGTATATTGCAGCAAAGCATCACATACATTTGACATTTAGCAGAGACTCTCATCCAGATCGACTTACAATCAGTGCATTGAACCAAAGCAGGTAAAACAACCGCATATCACTGTAGTGTGACAGAAAACATATGGAAATGAGTAAAGCAGACAGAACACATACCCAGAGGGAATCATCTTCATTCCACATGACGACTAACCCCAGCTTGGCTGTGATCTTCACATAGGAAACGGTCCTCTCAATGAAGACGTTAAACTGACCAAATGGTATGGTGACCCTAGGGGAACAAAACAATGCAGTGTTCATCAGAGGGAAGGGTTGGTATTCCAACAAGGGTCAACATAGTTCAACTAAACTTCAGAATAAGAGTTTTACCTCTGAATGCTATACAATTAATGCTTTTAGATCACTGATCACTGATGAACCTCCCTGTTGCCCGTTGAAACTGACATTATGTAGATTATGTTAAAACAGCAAAAAGAATGATGATCCAACACTACATCCATGATATTAATATAAACAATTTTTAATGTATGAATTCTTTGTACAAAAGTAGCAACTGAATGCAATTGAAGCAAAAAATTAAAAAAAACTCTCCATTCGTTTTGTTTCCCTACAGTTGATAAGATTGATCTCTGAATAACATTAATTCCATTGGATGTAGTTAAGTGGTAACAAACCGCCTATAATTTGCTTCCTCTATTACAATTTATTTTACACTAAATCTAAGAGCCAATGGTTTGACACATCTAAGAGCCATTGTTGATTGGACTGTGAACTCACTGTTTTCCGTTGACACTGACGTTACCATTGGCCAGTTCCACGAAGGTTCCATCCAGCTTCAAAGACACCTTAATAAAAATAATAATAATAATAATAATAATAATACATTTTATTTGACAGATGCCTTTCAGGACATCTCAAGGTCACCTTACATTAAAATCATAGTGCAATTTAAAAACCAATCAAAGGACTGATCCCAAAGGAATACCTTGGTTATGGTGGGCAGCCCGTCTACCTCTCCCCGCTGCAGCTGAACGTTGAAGGCCTCATAGCCGCTGCTGCTCTTACACAGCGACGTCAGCACGTGGTTACAGGTGTAGGGCAGCTGGAAGAAGTCTCCATCGTAGGTTTTGTAGTGGTAGTTACCCCATGTGCTGCAGACCTGCCCGTTATGAGTGGGACTCACTCCTGCTGTATGGGGGAAATGTACTGTATAGTTGCACCATCCATGTCTGAATATGAGATGTAAAATATAACAGTATAATATAGATATTTGAGTATTAGGTAACATATATGTAAAAAAGAATACCTGACAAGATTTGCAGTTTGGAATCATATAGACTCCCAATGGAAGTCATATCTGGAATCATAACTGGAAAAAGACAGGGAACAAGTCTTATTTAGCTTCTAGACCAGCTCCTCTTTAGTTCCTAAACTATGCTACATGAATTATCCTAAGGTGATATTAAATGGCATTTTATCATATCTTGTCTTATCTTTTCTTACCAGTCTCAGAATATGCAGCAGACAGTCCGAAGAGGAGAGCAATCCACGGCTTTACCCATTGGAGTGCCATGATGGTTCTTCTAACGATGTCCTACTGGTCCACCTGAACAGGTAATCTACCTGCTCCTACTGATAATGTATGGCACCAGGTACCTGCTTTTAAACTACTACACTCAAGGAAGTACCTACACTCAGGGAAGTACCTCGATGATGCTGGGATAGTTGATTCTGTATTTAAGGAGGGGACTGATCAAACTTTAGGTGTTACCATTGTTCTGTCCGTCTGCCAGAGGTCAGATTAACTTCACTGTAAGTAACATTGGGTAATGTATTAAGCATAATAGTCCTTAGATCACTATCGATATTCCTGAGAAGTTGGATGCGTCCCAAAAGTGTACCCTATTCCCTATATAATGACTGTACATAACATTAAGAATCCAGGTGAAAGCTATGATCCCTTATTGATGTCACTTGTTAAATCCACTTCAATCAGTGTAGATGAATGGGGGGGAGACAGTTTAAAGAATAATTTTTAAGCCTTGAGACAATTGAGACATGGATTGTGTATGTGTGCCATTCAGAGGGTGAATGGGCAAGACAAAATATTTAAGTGCCTTTGAACGGGGTATGGTAGTAGGTGCCAGGCGCACCGGTTTGTGTCAAGAACTGCAACGCTGCTGGGTTTTTCACGCTAAACAGTTTCCCGTCTCTATCAAGAATGGTCCACCACCCAAAGGACATCCAGCCAACTTGACACAACTGTGAGAAGCATTGGAGTCAACATGGGCCAGCATCCCTGAGGAACGCTTTCAACACCTTGTAGAGTCCATGACCCGACGACTTGAGGCTGTTCTGAGGGCAAAGGGGGGTAGGGAAGGGTGGGGAAGGGTGAGGAAGGGTGGGGAAGGGGGGGGAAGGGGGGGGAAGGGTGGGGAAGGGTGGGGAAGGGTGAGGAAGGGTGGGGAAGGGTGGGGAAGGGTGAGGAAGGGGGGGGAAGGGGGGGGAAGGGGGGGGGAGGGTGGGGAAGGGAGGGGAAGGGTGGGGAAGGGGGGGGAGGGGGGGAAGGGGGGGGGAAGGGGGGAAGGGTGGGGAAGGATGGGGAAGGGTGCAACTCAATATCAGGAATGTTTTGTACACTCAGTGTATAGTGCACTACTTTGGAACAGAGTCCTGGTATAGGGTATAGGGTATAGGGTATAGGGTATAGGGCATAGGGTATAGGGTATAGGGTTCAGGGCATAGGGTATAGGGTATAGGGTATAGGGTATAGGGTATAGGGCGTAGGGCATAGGGTATAGGGTATAGGGTATAGGGTATAGGGTATAGGGTATAGGGTATAGCGTATAGGGTATAGGGTATAGGGTATATGGTGTATGGTATAGGGTATAGGGTATAGGGTATAGGGTATAGGGTATAGGGCATAGGGTATAGGGTATAGGGTATAGGGTATAGGGTTCAGGGCATAGGGTATAGGGTATAGGGTATAGGGTATAGGGTGTAGGGCGTAGGGCATAGTGCATAGGGTATAGGGTATAGGGTATAGGGTGTAGGGTATAGGGTATATGGTATAGGGTATAGGGTTCAGGGTATAGGGTATAGGGTATAGGGTATAGGGTATATGGTGTATGGTGTATGGTATAGGGTATAGGGTATAGGGTATAGGGTATAGGGCATAGGGTATAGGGTATAGGGTATAGGGTTCAGGGCATAGGGTATAGGGTATAGGGTATAGGGTGTAGGGCATAGGGTATAGGGTATAGGGTATAGGGTATAGGGTGTAGGGTATAGGGTATAGGGTATATGGTATAGGGTATAGGGTTCAGGGCATAGGGTATAGGGTATAGGGTATATGGTATAGGGTTCAGGGCATAGGGTATAGGGTATAGGGTATAGGGTGTAGGGTATAGCGTATAGGGCATAGGGTATAGGGTTCAGGGTATAGGGTATAGGGTATAGGGTATAGGGTATAGGGCATAGGGTATAGGGTATAGGGTATAGGGTTCAGGGCATAGGGTATAGGGTATAGCTTATAGGGTATAGGGTATAGGGTATAGGGTATAGGGTGCCATATGGGCATCCATTGATTACAGTAAACCCTTATGTAAACAGTGATCAATTGAAAGACTCATCAAGATTCTACAGAATCTTAGATTGTTTCATTAATCTTTAAAGGGCCAGTCTGTGATATTTACAGCCATTTATGCCATATACGAATTTGAGTGGTTACATTTCTCCAGCCCTATCCCTCTGCTTTTACAGCAAACCAAGTGACGGGGCTGCCGTTTAGTTATTTTTCAAATGAAGGAGTGGGCCTTTGTATGACTAATTGATTATGCACTGTCCATATGTTCACGCTGATCTTATGGTTTTACCTGCTTTTTAATATATTGTACGACATCACATTTTACGTATGTTCTGCATATGTACAAAGATGTTCAAATAAACCTTTAAAACCTGATGGGATGAACTTCTTTGAACTTCAGTGTTACACAATTCAATGGTGGTTTAGTACTTGTCCTGTTTCATGGCCTGTTCTTGGAAAAGAGGGATGATCGTTAGTGTTAGTCTACTTCACAGCCAGGCCTCACCACAGGACCATTTACATTTTAGTAATTTAGCAGACGCTCTTATCCAGAGCGACTTACAGTTAGTGAATACATTATAATTTTTTTATACTGGCCCCCCGTGGGAATCGAACCCACAACCCTGGCATTGCAAACGCCATGCTCTATCAACTGAGCTACATCCCTGCCGGCCATTCCCTCCCCTACCCTGGGCCAATTGTGCGCCGCCCATGAGTCTCCCGGTCGCGGCCGGCTGCGATGCAGTGCCTTAGACCACTGCGCCACTCAGGACCACAAAGTTATAGCTAATTTTCCCCTAACATCGGAGACCCCCTAACTTCGGACACCCCCTAACTTCGGACACCCCCTAACTTCGGAGACCCCCTAACTTCGGACACCACCTAACTTCGGACACCCCCTAACTACGGATACCCCCTAACTATGGATACCCCCTAACTTCGGACACCCCCTAACTTCGGACACCCCCTAACATCGGACACCCCCTAACTTCGGACACCCCCTAACTTCGGACACCCCCTAACTTCAGACACCCCCTAACTACGGATACCCCCTAACATCGGACACCACCTAACTTCGGAGACCCCCTAACTTCGGACACCACCTAACTACGGACACCCCCTAACTTCGGACACCCCCTAACTTCGGAGACCCCCTAACATCGGACACCACCTAACTTCGGACACCCCCTAACTTCGGAGACCCCCTAACATCGGACACCACCTAACTTCGGACACCCCCTAACTTCGGAGACCCCCTAACTTCGGACACCCCCTAACTACGGACACTCTCTAGCGGTTGGAGGACTAAATCACCTCCAGCTCAACATTTAAATGGACTGGGAAATAACGGGACGTTTTGGGACTATAGACACCCTTCTAGCTAGCTGACCACTGATTTTCAGTGCAATTTATGTAAGTTAAGTTAGGTTTTGAGAGTTTTCAAAAAAGTTAAATATGTACACATTTTGTGGGACACGCTGCATATTGTAAAATTCGACTGCGTGACAGACCACACATAATTTAATATCCAACTTATTACCTCTGAAATATAGCTAACGGACTTTCTAATGTTGCTAGCTTAGTTGCGGTTTTGTCCACCACCACCACGATGCACACCACCCCCCCTGTCTGTCACCACCAACACGGCCTCCTCTGGACCAACTGCCTCCTCCGTCTCCCCTGTCTGTCACCACCAACACGGCCTCCTCTGGACCAACTGCCTCCTCCGTCTCCCCTGGTCACACCACCATAGCAGCCTCGTCTGGTGTCCCTGCCCCCTGCAATTTGAATACAGCCACCTCCACAGGTAAACACATGTTAAATTACAAAAAAAATGACTTTTATCTGTTTTTATAAAACAGCAATATATAAAAAACAAAAAAATCTATCTTTACATATCTACAGTCCATAGCACCAGCCCTCAAGTCATCTCCACCTCCTCCAAACCCTCTGCAGCTTCCTCCAGAGGTATTGATGTTTAAAAGGGTTTTGATGAAACATGCTCAGTCTAACACTACTTTTTCTCAAACTGCAGCACAGAAAAGGAAGAGAAAAGCTCCAGCGGTCACATCTGTCACACCACCCATGGCACCGCTCTCAGGTACTTCATCATCTGTTTTTCTCTCTCTCAGTTGTATCAATTACTATTGTTGTTGAATAACTTCTACATTTTGCAAAACCATATTAATCAATTTGTATTATTCTTTTATTTTTTATAAAAGAAGACACCACCTGCTGTGCTCGCTGCGGGGAGCGTGATCCGCCTGCGAGCTCCTCTCAGGAGTGTAGATCCGAGGTGCCATGGGTGTGCTGTGACTTCTGCCAGCACTGGTTCCACTGCAGGTGTGTGCAGTGGGATCCAGAGGTAGCGGTGGAGCTGGAATATTATTGGGATTATTGTGACAATATAGGGGATGGAGGTCGAGATTTAATTGTTTGTTTTGTTTGTGTTCGTATGAAATTATTGAAAAAAATGTCTAAAACATAATATATATATTTATTGAACCCATCTTGTGTATTTCTTCCTTTAGTTTCTGTGGTGTCGAGAAAACGTTGCTAATTATGCTGTGAGAACAAGGAGATCCGCTGACGCTGTACTTCGATCATAAAGGTTTATTCATAACAAAGGGTTACAGCTTCAATTTATGGATGTCTGCAGACACCCGGAGAACAGCCGACCCAAATTCAAATATGCTATTCTCCCCGTCCTTTGTCCCAAACCATAGTATATATCCTATGTAATCTGATATGGGTGTTTTCCCCTACAGACCAATCCCAGGAGGTCACCTAACAGACTTCCTCTGCTTTAGGGTGCCCCTCTAAAACTGCTCTCCAGATGTCTCCCTGGGCCAAATCAACATTCTCTCAGATACCATTTGAAAACATTAACAAAGTCATAATTCCTCAGATACTACAGTTTCCAAGTGCATCTCTGCAACACAAACTCCAACAGTGTTTTCATTGTTTATGTTAATGCACATAACTGAAATTAAAGTTTTATTTGATGTAAATTATTAATACTCATATTTTATTATTCAACTGTTATCTACTTTCTCAAAACATAAGATTAATCTGTAAAACAAATGATGAGACATTATTTGGTAACAACACTGAATATGTTGGTGAAGAACCATTTCTTAAGAGTCCACAGGAGGGCGCACCGGGCTACGCAATGAAAAGTTGACAGGCAAGTCATTTTATTTTACCAGAAGGCTAGCCAACTATGTAGTAAACCCTTCGGTTACAAGGTTGGTGTTTCTTTTTTCAACAAAATTAAACGGATATATCTTGTAATTTAACAAAATAGTAAGGTGGCCAATAACTGGGGGCCGTGTGCCGATAATACGGGACGTATTTTCTTTGCTAGACCGCTTATCAAAAAGCTGATAACAGTAGTATTTCCACTGAAATGTCAAACATGCTAATTGCTAACCCGTTAGCTAACATTTTTAACACACCAATAATCACAAAACATTAATGGCTTGATCCCAAGATAACACTGTTGAAGGTAATATATTTCTTAAACGCTGTTGAATATGCCGATAATACAGGGTTCCACGCTAGTAAGATTCTGATTCTTTGTATAATTCTTGGGAATAGAATCAATCAAGAGGAAAGATGGATCTGGATCAAAATAACACTACAGAAGGAAGTTGTACTTTTGCCAGGAACGGCTCAATATTGACTCCTGTATGTGTTATACCAGGATGCACTTGTCTCAATGTTTAACATTCATTAACTCTCTGATACGCACTTGTCAAACAACAAGACAAACATCGTTCGAAGCGGTTTCGTTTAATGCAATCTCGCTATACACATATTGTGAGAAGAGTAAATGGGGGTTAGAAGAACTGATTGCCAAAGGAGATCTGAAGACACAGATATACAGTATCTTGACAGCAAAACAGGAATGTAAAGTTCTGTCCCGTTCCACTACACCAAAAGACCAACAGTGACAGCCAGGCAATTGTCAGATATGTTGCTGCTCCAAAACAAAACCTCCAAGGACAGCTAGACAGCTGCATACCTGACCTCCCTCCCTCCCTCCCTCAACCTACTCCCTCCCTCCCTCCCTCCCTCCACCTTCACCTACTCCCTCCCTCCCTCCACCTTCACCCCTCCCTCCCTCCCTCCCTCCATCCCTCCCTCCCTCCCTCCCTCAACCTTCACCATTCCCTCCCTCCCTCCACCTTCACCCATCCCCCCTCCCTCCCTCCCTCTACCTTCACCTACCCCCTCCCTCCCTCCCTCCACCTTCACCCATCCATCCCTCCCTCCCTCAACCTTCAACCTTCACCATTCCCTCCCTCCCTCCATCTTCACCCATCCATCCCTCCCTCCCTCAACCTTCAACCTTCACCATTCCCCCCCTCCCTTCACCTTCACCCTTCATGTTCTCCTTGCATCCGCCAAACCCAGATTCGTTCATCGGACTACCAGATGATGAAGCGTGATTCATCACTCCAGAGAACGCGTTTCCACTGCTCCAGAGTCCAATGGCGGCGAGCTTTACACCACTCCAGCCGATGCTTGGCATTGCGCATGTATGGCGAAACCCATTTCATGAAGCTCCCGACGTACAGTTCTTGTGCTGACGTTGCTTCCAGAGGCAGTTTGGAACTCGGTAGTGAGTGCTGCAACCGAGGACAGACGATTTTACGCACTTCAGCACTCGGCGGTCCCGTTCTGTGAGCTTGTGTGGCCTACCACTTCGCGGCTGAGCCGTTGTTGCTCCTAGATGTTTCCACTTCACAATAACAGCACTTACTGTTGACCGGGGCAGCTCTAGCAAGGCAGAAATTATACGAACTGACTTGATGGAAAGGTGGCATCCTATGATGGTGCCACGTTGAAAGTCACTGAGCTCTTCAGTAAGGCCATTCTACTGCCAATTTTTGTCTATGGAGATTGCATGGCTGTGTGCTCAATTTTATACGCCTGTCAGCAACGGGTGTGGCTGAAATAGCTGAATCCACTAATTTGAAGGGGTGTCCACATACACTACATGGCCAAAAGTATGTACCTGGTTGTCACCTCTGTGGGGGGCTGATGATGCAGGTGTGTGTCTCAGGTGTGTGTGTGTGTGTGTGTCTCGGGGGTGTGTGTGTGTGTGTGTGTGTGTGTGTGTGTGTGTGTGTGTGTGTCTCGGGGGTGTGTGTGTGTGTGTGTGTGTGTGTGTGTGTCTGGGTGTGTGTGTGTGTCTCTGGGGTTTGTGTGTGTCTCTGGGGTGTGTGTGTGAGCATAAAGCCTCATTCTCTGTAAATGAATCTGTCCAGATTGTTTCCAGATTTGACCTATAATTAAATTACAATATGAGTGAAATAGTTTTCCTTCCATAAAATGTTAATTAAGTACATTAAAAATAAGCTTTTCTGTGTTGGAATGGTGTGGGCGTATCCCAGCAACAAAATGGTGTGGGCGTATCCCAGCAACAAAATGGTGTGGGCGTACCCCAGCAACAAAATGGTGTGGGCGTATCCCAGCAACAAAATGGTGTGGGCGTATCCCAGCAACAGAATGGTGTGGGCGTATCCCAGCAACAGAATGGTGTGGGCGTACCCCAGTCATTCAAAATATTAATGCGAGTAGACCGCTGATTGGCCAGCTCATCCTCCTCTAGACCGCTGATTGGCCAGTTCATCCTCCTCTAGACTGCTGATTGGCCAGCTCATCCTCCTCTAGACCACTGATTGGCCAGCTCATCCTCCTCTAGACCGCTGATTGGCCAGCTCATCCTCCTCTAGACCGCTGATTGGCCAGCTCATCCTCCTCTAGACCACTGATTGGCCAGCTCATCCTCCTCTAGACCGCTGATTGGCCAGCTCATCCTCCTCTAGACCGCTGATTGGCCAGCTCATCCTCCTCTAGACCACTGATTGGCCAGCTCATCCTCCTCTAGACCGCTGATTGGCCAGCTCATCCTCCTCTAGACCACTGATTGGCCAGCTCATCCTCCTCTAGACCACTGATTGGCCAGCTCATCCTCCTCTAGACCGCTGATTGGCCAGCTCATCCTCCTCTAGACCGCTGATTGGCCAGCTCATCCTCCTCTAGACCACTGATTGGCCAGCTCATCCTCCTCTAGACCGCTGATTGGCCAGCTCATCCTCCTCTAGACCGCTGATTGGCCAGCTCATCCTCCTCTAGACCACTGATTGGCCAGCTCATCCTCCTCTAGACCGCTGATTGGCCAGCTCATCCTCCTCTAGACCGCTGATTGGCCAGCTCATCCTCCTCTAGACCACTGATTGGCCAGCTCATCCTCCTCTAGACCGCTGATTGGCCAGCTCATCCTCCTCAGGAGTATTACATTATCCTCTATGAGGAAATAGCAAGCATTTGTTTGAGATATGAGGTGTTTTTTTTTTTAAGTGTTCTTATCTCCCATTGATGCTTTGGCCTCAAATACAAGTATAGGATGAGGCAACAACATTATTTGGGTGTGAGTTAACAGAATATTAACTTTTAAAAGTGAGATTTTCACTGGACAGTTCCTTTAAAATGGCACCCTATTCCCCTTACAATGTAGTAGGGAAGACAGTGATGCAGGTCATAACCAATGCACTCGTACAGTACACTAGCCTTATATCAACGCTATCACTCTGTAGACAACCACCTTTAGATTCTGCTGCCCTCTACTGGATTGGGGCGGAAGTTCTCTTCAAGAGGATGACCCAAGAGGAACGTGAAATCATTGACCATCTCCCCTGTGACCAGTCTCCCCTGTGACAAGTCTCCCCTGTGACACGTCTCCCCTGTGACACGTCTCCCCTGTGACCAGTCTCCCCTGTGACCAGTCTCCCCTGTGACCAGTCTCCCCTGTGACACGTCTCCCCTGTGACCAGTCTCCCCTGTGACACGTCTCCCCTGTGACACGTCTCCCCTGTGACACATCTCCCCTGTGACACGTCTCCCCTGTGACCAGTCTCCCCTGTGACCAGTCTCCCCTGTGACACGTCTCCCTGTGACCAGTCTCCCCTGTGACACGTCTCCCTGTGACCAGTCTCCCCTGTGACCAGTCTCCCCTGTGACACGTCTCCCCTGTGACACGTCTCCCCTGTGACCAGTCTCCCCTGTGACACGTCTCCCCTGTGACACGTCTCCCTGTGACCAGTCTCCCTGTGACCAGTCTCCCCTGTGACACGTCTCCCCTGTGACACGTCTCCCCTGTGACACGTCTCCCCTGTGACCAGTCTCCCCTGTGACCAGTCTCCCCTGTGACCAGTCTCCCCTGTGACACGTCTCCCCTGTGACACGTCTCCCTGTGACCAGTCTCCCCTGTGACCAGTCTCCCCTGTGACACGTCTCCCTGTGACCAGTCTCCCCTGTGACACGTCTCCCTGTGACCAGTGTCAACTGTGTGGCTCCACAGAGGATCTTGACTTCTGTAGGGACACATATCCATTGGCTGGCAGCTCCTCTCAATGCACTACCTGACTGCTGATCTGCACTCTGATTGGTCAGTTCTGTCCTCCACAGCTGTCCGTAAATGCCTCTGCACCAAGTGAAGACCCGCCCACTCTCTGGAAGAAACAAGTGACACAGTCTATTTAGTCCGGATCCGGACTGACCCCTGACCCCTGCTATAATACAACACTGACCCATGACCCATGACCCCTGCTATAATACAACACTGACCCCTGACCCCTGCTATAATACAACACTGACCCATGACCCCTGCTATAATACAACACTGACCCATGACCCCTGCTATAATACAACACTGACCCCTGACCCCTGCTATAATACAACACTGACCCATGACCCCTGACCCCTGCTATAATACAACACTGACCCATGACCCCTGCTATAATACAACACTGACCCATGACCCCTGCTATAATACAACACTGACCCATGACCCCTG
This sequence comes from Coregonus lavaretus, assembly GCF_964263955.1. Classification (NCBI taxonomy): domain Eukaryota; kingdom Metazoa; phylum Chordata; class Actinopteri; order Salmoniformes; family Salmonidae; genus Coregonus; species Coregonus lavaretus. The sequence continues at coordinate 3,287,439 of NC_139996.1, forward strand.
CTATAATACAACACTGACCCATGACCCCTGCTATAATACAACACTGACCCATGACCCCTGCTATAATACAACACTGACCCATGACCCCTGCTATAATTCAACACTGACCCATGACCCATGACCCATGACCCCTGCTATAATACAACACTGACCCCTGACCCCTGCTATAATACAACACTGACCCATGACCCATGACCCATGACCCCTGCTATAATACAACACTGACCCATGACCCATGAGCCATGACCCCTGCTATAATACAACACTGACCCATGACCCCTGCTATAATACAACACTGACCCATGACCCCTGCTATAATACAACACTGACACACTGACCCCTTCCAGCATTTGGTAACATCCTGCCCCCTGAACGCCACGTCTATTTCTATGGGCACAAGCACTGTTCATGACACAAACTGTTCCCACCCCAACATTTAGCAGGTTTAAAGCTTATTTCCTGCAATTCTACACATTTTGTCAGAGAACATTTTTCAGTTTTAATGCTAATTTTCTTGCAATTATAACATTATAACAAAAGCTAAAAAACGTTAGCTGACATGAACTAGTTGATCTGGACATTTCTGACCAGTTATAAATACCGTAGCTCTCTAAGGTCTGCAATGACTAACATGACAAGAGGAACTGATGATGCAATACCCAATATAGAAATTGCACCTTGTGCATTCTACTATTACAACTTTCAACAGTAAGTTAAAAGCCGGACTGAGATAAATAAAAAATTAAACGTTTGGGAACCACTGCTGAT
>NC_139996.1:3288406-3435288 GCF_964263955.1 Coregonus lavaretus
GAGACTAACAGGCTGGAGACTAGCAGACTGGAGACTAGCAGACTGGAGACTAGCAGACTGGAGACTAGCAAACTGGAGACTCAGACTGAGAAGCAGCTGGAGACTAAGCAGAGTGGAGACTACAGCTGGAGACTGCAGACTGGAGATAGCAGACTGGAGACTTAGCAGACTGGAGACTAGCAGACTGGAGACTAGCAGACTGGAGACTAGCAGACTGGAGACTAACAGAGGAGACTAGCAGACTGGAGACTAGCAGACTGGAGACTAGCGGGAGACTAGCAGACTGGAGACTAGCAGACTGGAGACTAGCAGACTGGAGACTAGCAGACTGGAGACTAACAGACTGCACTGAGACTAGCAGACTGGAGACTAGCAGACTGGAGACTAGCAGACTGGAAGACTAGCAGACTGGAGACTAGCAGACTGGAGACTAGCAGACTGGAGACTAGCAGACTGGAGACTAGCAGACTGGAGACTAGCAGACTGGAGACTAGCAGACTGGAGACTAGCAGACTGGAGACTAGCAGACTGGAGACTAGCAGACTGGAGACTAGCAGACTGGAGACTAGCAGACTGGAGACTAGCAGACTGGAGACTAGCAGACTGGAGACTAGCAGACTGGAGACTAGCAGACTGGAGACTAGCAGACTGGAGACTAGCAGACTGGAGACTAGCAGACTGGAGACTAGCAGACTGGAGACTAGCAGACTGGAGACTAGCAGACTGGAGACTGTAGAGACTAGCAGACTGGAGACTAGCAGACTGGAGACTAGCAGACTGAGACTAGCAGACTGGAGACTAGCAGACTGGAGACTAGCAGACTGGAGACTAGCAGACTGGAGACTAGCAGACTGGAGACTAGCAGACTGGAGACTAGCAGACTAGAGACTAGCAGACTGGAGACTAGCAGACTAGAGACTAGCAGACTGGAGACTAGCAGACTGGAGACTAGCAGACTGGAGACTAGCAGACTGGAGACTAGCAGACTGGAGACTAGCAAACTGGAGACTAGCATACTGGAGACTAGCAGACTAGAGACTAGCAGACTGGAGACTAGCAGACTGGAGACTAGCAGACTGGAGACTAGCAGACTGGAGACTAGCAGACTGGAGACTAGCAGACTAGAGACTAGCAGACTGGAGACTAGCAGACTGGAGACTAGCAGACTGGAGACTAGCAGACTGGAGACTAGCAGACTGGAGACTAACAGACTGGAGACTAGCAGACTGGAGACTAACAGACTGGAGACTATCAGACTGGAGACTAGCAGACTGGAGACTAGCAGACTGGAGACTAGCAAACTGGAGACCAGCAGACTGGAGACTAACAGACTGGAGACTAGCAGACTGGAGACTGGCAGACTGGAGACTAGCAGACTGGAGAAAAGCAGATTGGAGACTAGCAGACTGGAGACTAGCAGACTGGAGACTAGCAGACTGGAGACTAGCACACTTGAGGCTAGCAGACTGGATGCTAACAGACTGGATACTAACAGACTGGACACTAACAGACTGGAGACTAGCAGACTGGAGACGAGCAGACTGGAGACTAGCAGACTGGAGACTAACAGACTGGAGACTAGTAGACTGGAGACTAGCAGACTGGAGACTAGCACACTTGAGGCTAGCAGACTGGATGCTAACAGACTGGATACTAGCAGACTGGAGACGAGCAGACTGGAGACTAGCAGACTGGAGACTAGCAAACTGGAGACCAGCAGACTGGAGACTGGCAGACTGGAGACTAGCAGACTGGAGACTGGCAGACTGGAGACTAGCAGACTGGAGACTAGCAGACTGGAGACTAGCAGACTGGAGACTAGCAGACTGGAGACTAGCAGACTGGAGACTAACAGACTGGAGACTAGCAGACTGGAGACTAGCAGACTGGAGACTAGCAGACTGGAGACTAGCAGACTAGAGACTAGCAGACTGGAGACTAGCAGACTGGAGACTAGCAGACTGGAGACTAGCAGACTGGAGACTAGCAGACTGGAGACTAGCAGACTGGAGACTAGCAGACTAGAGACTAGCAGACTGGAGACTAGCAAACTGGAGACTAGCAGACTGGAGACTAGCAGACTAGAGACTAGCAGACTGGAGACTAGCAGACTGGAGACTAGCAGACTGGAGACTAGCAGACTGGAGACTAGCAGACTGGAGACTAGCAGACTAGAGACTAGCAGACTGGAGACTAGCAGACTAGAGACTAGCAGACTGGAGACTAGCAGACTGGAGACTAGCAGACTGGAGACTAGCAGACTGGAGACTAGCAGACTGGAGACTAGCAGACTGGAGACTAGCAGACTAGAGACTAGCAGACTGGAGACTAGCAAACTGGAGACTAGCAGACTGGAGACTAGCAGACTAGAGACTAGCAGACTGGAGACTAGCAGACTGGAGACTAGCAGACTGGAGACTAGCAGACTGGAGACTAGCAGACTGGAGACTAGCAGACTAGAGACTAGCAGACTGGAGACTAGCAGACTGGAGACTAGCAGACTGGAGACTAGCAGACTGGAGACTAGCAGACTGGAGACTAACAGACTGGAGACTAGCAGACTGGAGACTAACAGACTGGAGACTATCAGACTGGAGACTAGCAGACTGGAGACTAGCAAACTGGAGACTGGAGACTAGCAGACTGGAGACTAGCAAACTGGAGACCAGCAGACTGGAGACTAACAGACTGGAGACTAGCAGACTGGAGACTGGCAGACTGGAGACTAGCAGACTGGAGAAAAGCAGATTGGAGACTAGCAGACTGGAGACTAGCAGACTGGAGACTAGCAGACTGGAGACTAGCACACTTGAGGCTAGCAGACTGGATGCTAACAGACTGGATACTAACAGACTGGACACTAACAGACTGGAGACTAGCAGACTGGAGACGAGCAGACTGGAGACTAGCAGACTGGAGACTAACAGACTGGAGACTAGTAGACTGGAGACTAGCAGACTGGAGACTAGCACACTTGAGGCTAGCAGACTGGATGCTAACAGACTGGATACTAGCAGACTGGAGACGAGCAGACTGGAGACTAGCAGACTGGAGACTAGCAAACTGGAGACCAGCAGACTGGAGACTGGCAGACTGGAGACTAGCAGACTGGAGACTGGCAGACTGGAGACTAGCAGACTGGAGACTAGCAGACTGGAGACTAGCAGACTGGAGACTAGCAGACTGGAGACTAGCAGACTGGAGACTAACAGACTGGAGACTAGCAGACTGGAGACTAGCAGACTGGAGACTAGCAGACTGGAGACTAGCAGACTAGAGACTAGCAGACTGGAGACTAGCAGACTGGAGACTAGCAGACTGGAGACTAGCAGACTGGAGACTAGCAGACTGGAGACTAGCAGACTGGAGACTAGCAGACTAGAGACTAGCAGACTGGAGACTAGCAAACTGGAGACTAGCAGACTGGAGACTAGCAGACTAGAGACTAGCAGACTGGAGACTAGCAGACTGGAGACTAGCAGACTGGAGACTAGCAGACTGGAGACTAGCAGACTGGAGACTAGCAGACTAGAGACTAGCAGACTAGAGACTAGCAGACTGGAGACTAGCAGACTAGAGACTAGCAGACTGGAGACTAGCAGACTGGAGACTAGCAGACTGGAGACTAGCAGACTGGAGACTAGCAGACTGGAGACTAGCAGACTGGAGACTAGCAGACTAGAGACTAGCAGACTGGAGACTAGCAAACTGGAGACTAGCAGACTGGAGACTAGCAGACTAGAGACTAGCAGACTGGAGACTAGCAGACTGGAGACTAGCAGACTGGAGACTAGCAGACTGGAGACTAGCAGACTGGAGACTAGCAGACTAGAGACTAGCAGACTGGAGACTAGCAGACTGGAGACTAGCAGACTGGAGACTAGCAGACTGGAGACTAGCAGACTGGAGACTAACAGACTGGAGACTAGCAGACTGGAGACTAACAGACTGGAGACTATCAGACTGGAGACTAGCAGACTGGAGACTAGCAAACTGGAGACTGGAGACTAGCAGACTGGAGACTAGCAAACTGGAGACCAGCAGACTGGAGACTAACAGACTGGAGACTAGCAGACTGGAGACTGGCAGACTGGAGACTAGCAGACTGGAGAAAAGCAGATTGGAGACTAGCAGACTGGAGACTAGCAGACTGGAGACTAGCAGACTGGAGACTAGCACACTTGAGGCTAGCAGACTGGATGCTAACAGACTGGATACTAACAGACTGGACACTAACAGACTGGAGACTAGCAGACTGGAGACGAGCAGACTGGAGACTAGCAGACTGGAGACTAACAGACTGGAGACTAGTAGACTGGAGACTAGCAGACTGGAGACTAGCACACTTGAGGCTAGCAGACTGGATGGTAACAGACTGGATACTAGCAGACTGGAGACGAGCAGACTGGAGACTAGCAGACTGGAGACTAGCAAACTGGAGACCAGCAGACTGGAGACTGGCAGACTGGAGACTAGCAGACTGGAGACTGGCAGACTGGAGACTAGCAGACTGGAGACTAGCAGACTGGAGACTAGCAGACTGGAGACTAGCAGACTGGAGACTAGCAGACTGGAGACTAGCAGACTGGAGACTGGCAGACTGGAGACTAGCAGACTGGAGACAAGCAGACTGGAGACTAGCAGACTGGAGACTAGCAGACTGGAGACTAGCAGACTGGAGACTAGCACACTTGAGGCTAGCAGACTGGATGCTAACAGACTGGATACTAACAGACTGGACACTAACAGACTGGAGACTAACAGACTGGAGACTAGCAGATGAGCAGATTGGAGACTAGCAGGCTGGAGACTATCAGACTGGAGACAAGCAGACTGGAGACTGGAGAATAGCAGACTGAAGACAAGCAGACTGGAGACAAGCAGACTGGAGACAAGCAGACTGGAGACTAGCAGACTAGCAGACTGGCAGACTGAAGACTAGCAGACTGGAGACTAGCAAACTGGAGACTAAGAGACTGGAGACTAACAGAATGGAGACTAGCAATTCGGAGACTAGCAGACTGGAGACTAGAAGACTGGAGACTAGCAGACTAGAGACTAGCAGACTGGAGACAAGCAGACTAGAGACTAGCAGACTGGAGACTAACAAACTGGAGACTGGAGCTTAGCAGACTGGAGACTAGCAAACTGGAGACCAGCAGACTGGAGACTAAGAGACTGGAGACTAGCAGACTGGAGACTAGCAAACTGGAGACTAACAAACTGGAGACTGGAGCCTAGCAGACTGGAGACTAGCAAACTGGAGACCAGCAGACTGGAGACTAAGAGACTGGAGACTAGCAGACTGGAGACTAGCAAACTGGAGACTAACAAACTGGAGACTGGAGACTAGCAGACTGGAGACTAGCAAACTGGAGATTAGCAGACTGGAGACTAACAAACTGGAGACTGGAGACTAGCAGACTGGAGACTAGCAAACTGGAGACTAAGAGACTGGAGACTAGCAGACTAGAGACTAGCAGACTGGAGACTAGCAGACTAGCAGACTGGAGACTAGCAGACTAGCAGACTGGAGATAAGCAGATTGTAGACTAGCAGACTGGAGACTAGCAGACTGGAGACTAGAAAACTGGAGACTGGCAGGCTGGAGACTAGCAGACTGGAGACTAGCAGACTGGAGACTAGCAGACTGGAGACTAGCAGAGTGGAGACTAGCAGACTGGAGACTAGCAGACTGGAGACAAGCAGACTAGCAGACTGGAGACTAGTAAATTGGAGACTAGCAGACTGGAGACTAGCAGACTGGAGACTAGCAGACTGGAGACTAGCAGACTGGACACTAGCAGACTGGAGACTAGCAGACTGGAGATTAGCAAACTGGAGACTAGCAGACTGGAGATTAGCAAACTGGAGACCAGCAGACTGGAGACTAGCAGACTGGAGACTAGCAGACTGGAAACTAGCAGACTGGAGACTAGCAGACTGGAGACAAGCAGACTGGAGACTAGCAAAACAGAGACTAGCAAAACAGAGACTAGCAGACTGGAGACTAGCAGACTGGAGACTAGCAGACTGGAGACTAGCAGACTGGAGACTTGCAGACTGGAGACTAGCAGACTAGCAGACTGGAGACTAGCAGACTGGAGACTAGCAGACTGGAGACAATCAGACTGGAGACAAGCAGACTAGAAGACTGGAGACTAGCAAATCAGAAACTAGCAGACTGGAGACTAGCAGACTGGAGACTAGCAGACTAGCAAACTGGAGACTAGCAGACTGGAGACTAGCAGACTGGAGACTAGCAGACTGGACACTAGCAAACTGGAGACTGGAGACTAGCAGACTGGAGACTAGCAAACTGGAGACCAGCAGACTGGAGACTAAGATACTGGAGACTAGCAGACTGTAGAGTAGCAGACTGGAGACTAAGAGACTGGAGACTAAGATACTGGAGACTAGCACTCTAGCAGACTAGCAGACTGGAGACTAGAAAACTAGCAGACTGGAGACTAGCAGCCTGGAGACTAAAATACTGAAGACTAGCAGACTGGAGACTAGCAGACTGGAGACTAGCAGACTAGCAGACTGGAGACTAGCAAATTGGAGACTAGCACATTGGAGACTAGCAGACTGGAGACTAGAGGACTGGACACTAGCAAACTGGAGACTATCAGACTGAAGACTAGCAAACTGGAGACTAGCAGACTGGAGACTAAGAGACTGGAGACTAGCAGACTGGAGACTAGCAGACTGGAGACTAGCAGACTGGAGACTAGCAGACTGGACACTAGCAAACTGGAGACTGCAGACTAGCAGACTGGAGACTAGCAAACTGGAGACTAGCAGACTGGAGACTAGCAGACTGGAGACTTAGAGACTGGAGACTAGCAGACTGGAGACTAGCAGACTGGAGACTAGCAGACTGGAGACTAGCAGACTGGACACTAGCAAACTGGAGACTGCAGACTAGCAGACTGGAGACTAGCAAACTGGAGACTAGCAGACTGGAGACTAGCAGACTGGAGACTTAGAGACTGGAGACTAGCAGACTGGAGACTAGCAGACTGGAGACTAGCAGACTGGAGACTAGCAGACTGGACACTAGCAAACTGGAGACTGCAGACTAGCAGACTGGAGACTAGCAAACTGGAGACTAGCAGACTGGAGACTAAGAGACTGGAGACTAATATACTGGAGACTAGCAGACTGGTGACTAGCAGACTGGAGACTTGCAGACTAGCAGACTGGAGACTTGCAGACTGGAGACTAGCAGAGTAGCAGACTGGAGACTTGCAGACTGGAGACTTGCAGACTAGCAGACTGGAGACTTGCAGACTGGAGACTAGCAGACTGGAGACTAGCAGACTGGACACTAGCAAACTGGAGACTGCAGACTAGCAGACTGGAGACTAGCAAACTGGAGACTAGCAGACTGGAGACTAAGAGACTGGAGACTAATATACTGGAGACTAGCAGACTGGTGACTAGCAGACTGGAGACTTGCAGACTAGCAGACTGGAGACTTGCAGACTGGAGACTAGCAGAGTAGCAGACTGGAGACTTGCAGACTGGAGACTTGCAGACTAGCAGACTGGAGACTTGCAGACTGGAGACTAGGAGACTGGAGACTAGCAGACTAGCAGACTGGAGAATAGCAGACTGGAGACTAGCAGACTGGAGACTAGCAGACTAGCAGACTGGAGACTAGCAGACTAGCAGACTGGAGACTAGCAAACTGGAGACTAAGAGACTGGAGACTAACAGAATGGAGACTAGCAATTCGGAGACTAGCAGACTGGAGACTAGAAGACTAGCAGACTGGCAGACTGGAGACTAGCAGACTAGAGACAAGCAGACTGGAGACAAGCAGACTAGCAGACTGGAGACTGGAGACTAGCAGACTGGAGACTAACAAACTGGAGACTGGAGCCTAGCAGACTGGAGACTAGCAAACTGGAGACCAGCAGACTGGAGACTAACAGACTGGAGACTAGCAGACTGGAGACTGGCAGACTGGAGACTAGCAGACTGGAGAAAAGCAGATTGGAGACTAACAGACTGGAGACTAGCAGACTGGAGACTAGCAGACTGGAGACTAGCAGACTGGAGACTAGCACACTTGAGGCTAGCAGACTGGATGCTAACAGACTGGATACTAACAGACTGGACACTAACAGACTGGAGACTAACAGACTGGAGACTAGCAGATGAGCAGATTGGAGACTAGCAGGCTGGAGACTATCAGACTGGAGACAAGCAGACTGGAGACTGGAGAATAGCAGACTGAAGACAAGCAGACTGGAGACAAGCAGACTGGAGACAAGCAGACTGGAGACTAGCAGACTAGCAGACTGGCAGACTGAAGACTAGCAGACTGGAGACTAGCAAACTGGAGACTAGCAAACTGGAGACTAAGAGACTGGAGACTAACAGAATGGAGACTAGCAATTCGGAGACTAGCAGACTGGAGACTAGAAGACTAGCAGACTGGCAGACTGGAGACGAGCAGACTGGAGACAAGCAGACTGGAGACTAACAAACTGGAGACTGGAGCCTAGCAGACTGGAGACTAGCAAACTGGAGACCAGCAGACTGGAGACTAAGAGACTGGAGACTAGCAGACTGGAGACTAGCAGACTGGAGACTAGCAAACTGGAGACCAGCAGACTGGAGACTAAGAGACTGGAGACTAGCAGACTGGAGACTAGCAGACTGGAGACTAGCAAACTGGATACCAGCAGACTGGAGACTAAGAGACTGGAGACTAGCAGACTAGAGACTAGCAGACTGGAGACTAGCAGACTAGCAGACTGGAGACTAGCAGACTAGCAGACTGGAGATAAGCAGATTGTAGACTAGCAGACTGGAAACTAGCAGACTAGAGACTAGAAAACTGGAGACTGGCAGGCTGGAGACTAGCAGACTGGAGACTAGCAAACGGGAGACTGGAGACTAGCAGACTGCACACTAGCAAACTGGAGACTAGCAGACTGGAGACTAGCAGACTGGAGACTAGCAGACTGGAGACTAGCAGAGTGGAGACTAGCAGACGAGCAGATTGGAGACTAGCAGACTGATGATTAGCAGACGAGCAGACTGGAGACTAGTAAATTGGAGACTAGCAGACTGGAGACTAGCAGACTGGACACTAGCAGACTGGAGACTAGCAGACTGGAGACTAGCAGACTAGCAGACTGGAGACTAGCAGACTAGCAGACTGGAGACTAGCAGACTGGAGACTAGCAGACTAGAGACTAGCAGACTGGAGACTAGCAGACTGGAGACTAGCAGACTGGAGACTAGCAGACTGGAGACTAGCAGACTGGAGACTAGCAGACTGGAGACTAGCAGACTAGAGACTAGCAGACTGGAGACTAGCAGACTGGAGACTAGCAGACTGGAGACTAACAGACTGGATACTAACAGACTAGAGACTAGCAGACTGGAGACTAGCAGACTGGAGACTAGCAGACTGGAGACTATCAGACTGGAGACTAGCAAACTGGAGACTAACAGACTAGAGACTAGCAGACTGGAGACTAGCAGACTGGAGATTAAGAGACTGGAGACTAGCAGACTAGAGACTAGCAGACTGGAAACTAGCAGACTGGAGACAAGCAGACTGGAGACTAGCAAAACAGAGACTAGCAGACTGGAGACTAGCAGACTGGAGACTAGCAGACTGGAGACTAGCAGACTGGAGACTAGCAGACTGGAGACTAGCAAATCAGAAACTAGCAGACTGGAGACTAGCAGACTGGAGACTAGCAGACTAGCAAACTGGAGACTAGCAGACTGGAGACTAGCAGACTGGAGACTAGCAGACTGGACACTAGCAAACTGGAGACTGGAGACTAGCAGACTGGAGACTAGCAAACTGGAGACCAGCAGACTGGAGACTAAGATACTGGAGACTAGCAGACTGTAGAGTAGCAGACTGGAGACTAAGAGACTGGAGACTAAGATACTGGAGATTAGCAAACTGGAGACCAGCAGACTGGAGATTAAGAGACTGGAGACTAGCAGACTAGAGACTAGCAGACTAGAGACTAGCAGACTGGAGACTAACAGACTGGAGACTAGCAGACTAGAGACTAGCAGACTGGAAACTAGCAGACTGGAGACAAGCAGACTGGAGACTAGCAAAACAGAGACTAGCAGACTGGAGACTAGCAGACTGGAGACTAGCAGACTGGAGACTAGCAGACTGGAGACTAGCAAATCAGAAACTAGCAGACTGGAGACTAGCAGACTGGAGACTAGCAGACTAGCAGACTGGAGACTAGCAGACTGGAGACTAGCAAATCAGAAACTAGCAGACTGGAGACTAGCAGACTGGAGACTAGCAGACTAGCAAACTGGAGACTAGCAGACTGGAGACTAGCAGACTGGAGACTAGCAGAATGGACACTAGCAAACTGGAGACTGGAGACTAGCAGACTGGAGACTAGCAGACTAGAGACTAGCAAACTGGAGACCAGCAGACTGGAGACTAAGATACTGGAGACTAGCAGACTGGAGACTAGCAGACTGGAGACTAGCAAAACAGAGACTAGCAGACTGGAGACTAGCAGACTGGAGACTAGCAGACTGGAGACTAGCAGACTGGAGACTAGAAGACTGGAGACTAGCAAATCAGAAACTAGCAGACTGGAGACTAGCAGACTGGAGACTAGCAGACTAGCAAACTGGAGACTAGCAGACTGGAGACTAGCAGACTGGAGACTAGCAGACTGGACACTAGCAAACTGGAGACTGGAGACTAGCAGACTGGAGACTAGCAAACTGGAGACCAGCAGACTGGAGACTAAGATACTGGAGACTAGCAGACTGTAGAGTAGCAGACTGGAGACTAAGAGACTGGAGACTAAGATACTGGAGACTAGCACTCTAGCAGACTAGCAGACTGGAGACTAGAAAACTAGCAGACTGGAGACTAGCAGACTGGAGACTAGCAGACTGGAGACTAGCAGACTGGAGACTAGCAGACTAGCAAACTGGAGACTAGCAGACTGGAGACTAGCAGACTGGAGACTAGCAGACTGGAGACTAGCAGACTGGAGACTAGCAGACTGGAGACTAGCAGACTGGAGACTAGCAGACTAGCAGACTGGACACTAGCAAACTGGAGACTGGATACAAGCAGACTGGAGACAAGCAGACTAGCAGACTGGAGACTAGCAAATTGGAGACTAGCACATTGGAGACTAGCAGACTGGAGACTAGAGGACTGGACACTAGCAAACTGGAGACTATCAGACTGAAGACTAGCAAACTGGAGACTAGCAGACTGGAGACTAAGATACTGGAGACTAGCAGACTGGAGACTAGCAGACTGGAGACTAGCAGACTGGAGACTATCAGACTGGAGACTAGCAGACTGGAGACTAGCAGACTGGACACTAGCAAACTGGAGACTGCAGACTAGCAGACTGGAGACTAGCAAACTGGAGACTAGCAGACTGGAGACTAAGAGACTGGAGACTAATATACTGGAGACTAGCAGACTGGTGACTAGCAGACTGGAGACAAGCAGACTAGCAGACTGGAGACTTGCAGACTGGAGACTAGCAGACTAGCAGACTGGAGACTTGCAGACTGGAGACTAGCAGACTAGCAGACTGGAGACTTGCAGACTAGCAGACTGGTGACTAGCAGACTGGAGACAAGCAGACTAGCAGACTGGAGACTAGCAGACTGGAGACTAAGAGACTGGAGACTAGCAGACTGGAGACTAGCAGACTGGAGACTAGCAGACTGGAGACTAGCAGACTGGAGACTAGCAGACTGGAGACTAGCAGACTGGACACTAGCAAACTGGAGACTGCAGACTAGCAGACTGGAGACTAGCAAACTGGAGACTAGCAGACTGGAGACTAAGAGACTGGAGACTAATATACTGGAGACTAGCAGACTGGTGACTAGCAGACTGGAGACAAGCAGACTAGCAGACTGGAGACTTGCAGACTGGAGACTAGCAGACTAGCAGACTGGAGACTTGCAGACTGGAGGCTAGCAGACTAGCAGACTGGAGACTTGCAGACTAGCAGACTGGTGACTAGCAGACTAGCAGACTGGAGACTAGCAGACTGGAGACTAGCAGACTGGAGACTAGCAGACTGGAGACTAGCAGACTGGACACTAGCAAACTGGAGACTGCAGACTAGCAGACTGGAGACTAGCAAACTGGAGACTAGCAGACTGGAGACTAAGAGACTGGAGACTAATATACTGGAGACTAGCAGACTGGTGACTAGCAGACTGGAGACAAGCAGACTAGCAGACTGGAGACTTGCAGACTGGAGACTAGCAGACTAGCAGACTGGAGACTTGCAGACTGGAGACTAGCAGACTAGCAGACTGGAGACTTGCAGACTAGCAGACTGGAGACTAGCAGACTAGCAGACTGGAGACTAGCAAACTGGAGACTAGCAGACTGGAGACTAGCAGACTGGAGACTAGCAGACTGGAGACTAGCAGACTAGCAGACTGGAGACTTGCAAACTGGAGACTAGCAGACTAGCAGACTGGAGACTTGCAGACTAGCAGACTGGTGACTAGCAGACTAGCAGACTGGAGACTAGCAGACTGGAGACTAGCAGACTGGAGACTAGCAGACTGGAGACTATCAGACTGGAGACTAGCAGACTGGAGACTAGCAGACTGGAGACTAGCAGACTAGAGACTAGCAGACTGGAGACTAACAGACTGGAGACTAGCAGACTGGAGACTAACAGACTGGAGACTAGCAGACTGGAGACTAACAGACTGGAGACTAGCAGACTGGAGACTAGCAGACTAGAGACTAGCAGACTGGAGACTAACAGACTGGAGACTAGCAGACTGGAGACTAACAGACTGGAGACTAGCAGACTGGAGACTAACAGACTGGAGACTAGCAGACTGGAGACTAGCAGACTGGAGACTAGCAGACTGGAGACTAGCAGACTGGAGACTAGCAGACTGGAGACTAGCAAACTGGAGACTAGCAGACTGGAGACTAGCAGACTGGAGACTAGCAGACTGGAGACTATCAGACTGGAGACTAGCAGACTGGAGACTAGCAGACTGGAAACTAGCAAACTGGAGACTAGCAGACTGGAGACTAGCAAACTGGAGACTAGCAGACTGGAGACTAGCAGACTGGAGACTAGCAGACTGGAGACTAGCAGACTGGAGACTAGCAGAGTAGCAGACTGGAGACTAGCAGACTGGAGACTAAGAGACTGGAGACTAGCAGACTAGCAAACTGGAGACTAGCAGACTGACTGGAGACTAGCAGACTCACCAGTAAGGCTCACACAGCGGGCGAAGCCTGCAGCAACTCTGTGTGACATCACCTGATCCAGACCTGGGACCAGACAAGGTATCTTGGAGGTGAAGTGTGCTGGGACAGGTTGTGGACTCAGAGCTCTCTTAGCCTGACCAGAGAGACCCATACCCCACTGGTACACACTACCGGTACCTGGAGACAGAACAACACAAGGAGAAAGACTTATTGGTGATTGTTGTGCCCGATAAGAAAGAATGCATTGATGATGTACATTTACATTTCACATTTTAGTCATTTAGCAGACGCTCTTTTCCAGAGCGACTTACAGAAGCAATTATTGTTAAGTGCCTTGCTCAAATAGTTGGGAAGAGATTTTTGACGTACCGATTCCATGGCAAATGGTTTATGAACTGATACGCAAAACGACGCCGGATGCAAAACATAGAATCTTTCAATTTATATTATTATACAAAATTCTTGCTACCAATAGAATTTTATTTATATGGGGGTGTCACGGATTCTGCCGAGGCTGCTCCTCCTCCTTGCTCGGGCAGGCTTCGGCGTTCGTCGTCCCCGGAGTACTAGCTACTGCCGATCGATGTTTTCGGTGTTTGTCTTGTGTTCTCTAGTTTATACACCTGTTGCTTATTAGTGTTGATTGTGTAGCATATAAGTTTCCTTGTTTTACGTTTGGCCTTTGTGTGTTATTGTGTATTGTCTCGTTGATGTTCGGCATAGCTATTTCGCCTCATTACGCACAGGGTGTTTTTTCCCCTCCAGTGTTTTGGAGACTTTTGTTTGTGCGTTTGCATTCAGTAAAGTAGTCATCCTGATTCTCTGTGTCCTGCGTCTGACTTCACTTGCCGCGTACACATCACCCTTTTGACAGGGGGATACAATCTTCCCAGCTCTGCAGATTTTGCTGCGGAGAGACAGAATCATTAGATAATTTGTTTTGGTATTGTCCATTTGCAGCTTGTTTTTGGTCACAGGTCCAGGAATGGCTGAAGGATTGCAATATTTACCTGGAGCTAACCCTGCAGATAGCACTACTGGGTGATCTGAAAAGTCATAGTCAATCGATCAATAATATAATAATACTTTTAGCCAAAAAAATTATTTTCAATTTACAATCTGTAGAAACAATGATTATTGAAGGGTTCAGAACTTTTGTGAAACATCACAGTACAGTTGAAAAATATATGGCAAATAGAAATCCAATATGGATGGTGTTAAGAGATAGATGGGAGGGGTTGAATGGAGCTGAGGGTTGGGACTAATAACAACTAATAACAACAAGATAACTAATGTAAAACATAATAAGTATATAGGTTATAGGTTAAGAACTTTTGTGAAAGAGCACAGTTTGAAAGATATGGCATATAGAAGCAATGGACATCATGAAATTGATCGGAGAGGTTGAGGGTAGAGGAAATTCAGGAGTAAAAACAAACAAAACAGAATTATTGTAAAATTGACTGTGTCCATAAAATGTATATAGTAAGTATAAGCTGGAAGTAGAGGCCTAAGCATTGTTGTTCACTAGTTTACTCCAATTAGGGGAGGGGTGGTGGGGTTGGAAAGTAATAAAGGAAAATATATTTTAAAAAAGGATATGTATGTATATGTATTTATATGTATGTATGTATGTATGTATGTATGTATGCATGCGTGTAAGTATGTGTATATGTATGTACAGTTGAAGCCGGAAGTTTACATACAGATATATACATAGAGATATAGACAGAGTAAATATACAGAGATACAGTGGGGGAAAAAAGTATTTAGTCAACCACCAATTGTGCAAGTTCTCCCACTTAAAAAGATGAGAGAGGCCTGTAATTTTCATCATAGGTACACATCAACTATGACAGACAAAATGAGATTTTTTTTCTCCAGAAAATCACATTGTAGAATTTTTAATGAATTTATTTGCAAATTATGGTGGAAAATAAGTATTTGGTCAATAACAAAAGTTTCTCAATACTTTGTTATATACCCTTTGTTGGCAATGACACAGGTCAAACGTTTTCTGTAAGTCTTCACAAGGTTTTCACACACTGTTGCTGGTATTTTGGCCCATTTCTCCATGCAGATCTCCTCTAGAGCAGTGATGTTTTGGGGCTGTCGCTGGGCAACACGTACTTTCAACTCCCTCCAAAGATTTTCTATGGGGTTGAGATCTGGAGACTGGCTAGGCCACTCCAGGACCTTGAAATGCTTCTTACGAAGCCACTCCTTCATTGCCCGGGCGGTGTGTTTGGGATCATTGTCATGCTGAAAGACCCAGCCACGTTTCATCTTCAATGCCCTTGCTGATGGAAGGAGGTTTTCACTCAAAATCTCACGATACATGGCCCCATTCATTCTTTCCTTTACACAGATCAGTCGTCCTGGTCCCTTTGCAGAAAAACAGCCCCAAAGCATGATGTTTCCACCCCCATGCTTCACAGTAGGTATGGTGTTCTTTGGATGCAACTCAGCATTCTTTGTCCTCCAAACACGACGAGTTGAGTTTTTACCCAAAAGTTATATTTTGGTTTCATCTGACCAGGGGCGGTGTGTTCATTAGGGCGATATGGGCGACGCACTGCCAAACGGGAAAAGGAAGGGATTTTTTTTCTAATCAATTATATCACGGCAACAGTAGTTATCAGTGTTCTAATCTAGACGTCTGGTCTGCCACTAAATGTCCAATCAGGCTAAAGTCGTGCTTCAAATGGCCCCGCCCCTTTTGGGGCGATTTCAGTCAGGTTGAAAATCGCCCCAGAAGTCTCTCATAGACTCTCATGTAAAATCTTTTTTTTTCAAATATCAGAGCTTTCAATACAATCTCTTGGGTTCCGGGAGGGCTTGTAGTTTTTACCAAAAAGTTCTATTTTGGTTTCATCTGACATTCTCCCAATCCTCTTCTGGATCATCCAAATGCACTCTAGCAAACTTCAGACGGGTCTTGTATGTCTTCCATTTCCTAATAATTGCTCCCACAGTTGATTTCTTCAAACCAAGCCGCTTACCTATTGCAGATTCAGTCTTCCCAGCCTGGTGCAGGTCTACAATTTTGTTTCTGGTGTCCTTTGACAGCTCTTTGGTCTTGGCCATAGTGGAGTTTGGAGTGTGACTGTTTGAGGTTGTGGACAGGTGTCTTTTATACTGATAACAAGTTCAAACAGGTGCCATTAATACAGGTAACGAGTGGAGGACAGAGGAGCCTCTTAAAGAAGAAGTTACAGGTCTGTGAGAGCCAGAAATCTTGCTTGTTTGAAGGTGACCAAATACTTATTTTCCACCATAATTTGCAAATAAATGCATTAAAAATCCTACAATGTGATTTTCTGAAGAAACAAAATCTCATTTTGTCTGTCATAGTTGACGTGTACCTATGATGAAAATTACAGGCCTCTCTCATCTTTTTAAGTGGGAGAACTTGCACAATTGGTGGCTGACTAAATACTTTTTTCCCCCACTGTATATACAGAGTAAATATACAGAGATATACACAGAGATATATACAGAGTAAAAGTACAGATATATATACAGATATATATACAGAGTAAATATACAGGAAGGCATATACAGAGATATTCACAGAGATATACAGAGTAAATATACAGAGTAAATACACAGAGATATATACAGAGATATACACAGAGATACAGTTGTGCCTTTAAACAGCTTGGAAAATTCCAGAAAATTATGTCATGGCTTAAGAAGCTTCTGATAGGCAAATTGACATAATTTGAGTCAATTGGAGATGTACCTGTGGATGTATTTCAAGGCCTACCTTCAAACTCAGTGCCTCTTTGCTTGACATCATGGGAAAATCAAAAGAAATCAGCCAAGACCTCAGAAAAAAATGGTAGACCTCCACAAGTCTGGTTCATCCTTGGGAGCAATTTCCAAACGCCTGAAAGTACCACGTTCATCTGTACAAACAATAGTACGCAAGTATAAACACCATGGGACCACGCAGCCGTCATACCACTCAGGAAGGAGACACGTTCTGTCTCCTAGAGATGAACGTACTTTGGTGCAAATCAATCCCAGAACAACAGCAGGACCTTGTGAAGATGCTGGAGGAAACAGGTACAAAAGTATCTATATCCACAGTAAAACGAGTCCTATATCAACATAACCTGAAAGGCCGCTCAGCAAGGAAGAAGCCACTGCTCCAAAACGGCCATAAAAAAGCCAGACTACAGTTTGCAACTACACATGGGGACAGAGATCGTACTTTTCGGAGAAATGTCCTCTGGTTTGATGAAACAAAAATATAACTGTTTGGCCATAATGACCATCGTTATGTTTGGAGGAAAAAGGGGGTGGCTTGCAAGCCGAAGAACACCATCCCCACAGTGAAGCATGGTGGTGGCAGCATCATGCTGTGGGGATGTTTTTCATCAGCAGGGACTGGGAATCTGGTCAGAATTGAAGGAATGATGGATGGTGCTAAATACAGGGAAATTCTTGAGGGAAACCTGTTTCAGTCTTCCAGAGATTTGAGACTGGGACGGATGTTCACCTTCCAGCAGGACAATGACCCTAAGTATACTGCTAAAGCAACACTCAAATGGTTTAAGGGGAAACATTTAAATGTCTTGAATTTGGCCTAGTCAAAGCCCAGACCTCAATCCTATTGAGAATCTGTGGTATGACTTAAAGATTGCTGTACACCAGCGGAACCCATCCAACTTGTAGGAGCTGGAACAGTTTTGCCTTGAAGAATGGGCAAAAATCCCAGTGGCTAGATGTGCCAAGCTTATAGAGACATACCCCAAGAGACTTGCAGCTGTAATTGCTGCAAAAGGTGGCTCTACAAAGTATTGACTTTGGGGGGGTGAATAGTTATGCACGCTCAAGTTTTCAGTTTTCAGTTTTTTTGTCTTACTTCTTGTTTCTTTCATAATTAAAAATATTTTGCATCTTCAAAGTGGTAAGCATGTTGTGTAATTCAAATGATACAAACCCCCCAAAAATCTATTTTAATTCCAGGTTTGTAAGGCAACAAAATAGGAAAAATGCCAAGGGGGGTGAATGCTTTCGCAAGCCACTGTAAGTATATGTATATACATATTAGCGCGAAAAAAACATATGGGAGATTGGAAGTAATGCAGACAATTACATTGATGGAAGTTACAATCTATCTCCAATATCAAAGCTGATCTACCCCCTAAAAAACAAACAAAAAAAACGAATGAAAATGTTTCACCTAGTCGGCTCAGGGATTCAAACCAGAGACCTTTCGGTTACTGGCCCAACTCTTAACCGCTAGACTACCTGCTCTGTAGTGATTGAGAGGAAGCCGGAACTATATAGTACACACTACACATAACCACACACACCAATGAGGACCAGAGTGAGTGTAAAAGTGTAAAAATTCAGAGCTTGGAGCTGTAGTCAGAATGATAACATATTTATGAATGTCATTTCGAGGCTCCGTGGCTGTGAACTGTGAAGAGGTATGTCTTACCAGTGACAGTTAGTGAATGTCTGACTCCTGCTGCCACTGTGATCACTGGCTTCCTTACCGACTGAACGGGTAGCAGCACCATAGAATGAGGGATTGGCTCCGAGACACCCAGCTGTCAGTACCTGGCCACGATCTGAGAAACAACATGTTGTTACAAATGACAAGCAGTACACCTAGCAGTACATTCTCGGTCTCTCTCACCAGTGAGAATGAGCAGTACATTCTCGGTCTCTCTCACCAGTGAGGACGAGCATGAAATCCTAACCACAGGACACGTGTGCAACCCTCTGACCAATGAGAGGACAGAGTTGAAAGGTGGTGACCTCTACACTGTGACCCAGTCCCAGCTGACCTCTGTGGTTCTGCCCACACACCAGCAGCTCTCCTTTCTCTGGAGGAAGGAGGAAGAGGAGGAAGAGGAGGTGGAGGAGAAGGAGAAGGAGGAGGAAGAGGAGGAGAAGGTGGAGGAAGAGGCAGTGGAGGAAGAGGAGGTGGAGGAAGAGGAGAAGAGGAAGTGGAGGAAGAGGAGGAAGATGAGGAAGAGGAGGTGGAGGAAGAGGAGGTGGAGGAAGAGGAGGAAGAGGAAGAGGAGGTGGAGGAACAGGAGGTGGTGGAAGAGGCGGTGGAGGAAGAGGAGAAGGAGGAGGAAGAGGAGGTGGAGGAAGAGGAGAAGGAGGAGGAAGAGGAGGTGGAGGAAGAAGAAGAGGAGGATAATAAGTTTTAGTTATGTGTGGACTGTGTAATGCATAAGCTGAAAACTGTTCTTGACATGGCTTTATTGACACACCAAAAGGAGAAGCCATATGTCCAGCAGAGGGAGACAAAGTCTACCCTTTGCAGATATTAGATAACTTTCTTCATGACAACAAAATGCCATCATGAGCCACACACTCACCAGAGACCACAGCCGAATGCCCATCGCAGTTATAGATTTGTCTGCGTTTCTCCCTCAACCCACTCGCCTCCAAGTGCTTCTCATAAGAAGTGAAGAAGGTGTCCATCGTCGGACGTGTGGCACACTCAGCACTCCCCCTGTCCAGGGTGTCCGGCCTCCTCATGCTCAGGTTCTTATGCCTCCTCCTGAACATTTCCCACCACCTCTTCCCCAGTGGCGGGATTGTTTCCCCTGGGTGCCGAAACCTACAATAGAATAGAATATATAATTGTCCATCCAGGATGAAAATGTTTGTTTTGGCATCACCATACACATCCACATTTACATCACACACATTGAGAACAGTCAGTCCACCAATCTACATACATAAACACATAGAACACCAAATACCTGCGTATTTTGTTGGCGTATTTCATCAGCCTCTGTCTGGTGAAGGGGAACCCATGGCTGGCACAGTAGATACAGTACTGCACCAGAGAATTTTCATCCTCTGATGCAAGCAATGTGGGTGGTCCACTGCGACAACCATGGGTCACCCGGCCGCTCAGCCTGTCCGCCAGGGTCTGCCGAGGTACACCATGCACCTTGGTAGATAAGAAAAGAAAACTGTTACTAGCAGATAAAATTCACATTCACGTGGTAATCTCCTAAAAACAAAAGATGCCTAACCTTGGCAGCCTGGCGGATAGCCATCCCTGCCCCGCAGTCCTCCATGGCATGGAACATGTCCACCTCACTCCACTGCTTCCTCTTGACTTTCTCCATGCTGTGGTGGTAAATACATGTAGCTAAATAACTTGGCATACTATACACATTTCAGAAAGATAACTCAATCTGAATATGTACAAACATTTACATTTCAAAGCTAAGGCATTGAAAGGTGATGAAAGTTTTCACAATAACTGAAAGTGTACCCACGTGTCCCAATTAGTTTAATATTGATGCATACATTGTAACATTTGACTATGTAGCTGTTGGAAGATGAAACACAGCCACCAGTTTACACATCCTCATGCCAAAGACATCAACGACAGCATTATAGGCATGAACGCCATTTAGTGGTCCATTCCATTCAGATGAACCACACAGCAACCCTCTGGTCAGCCGTTCAGATACTCATTGTCAGTAGTAGTGCAGAGGTCAGAGGTCAGAGGATTACAAATAACAAGGGATCGGCCATAATAATAATAATAATAATCTGTTCTTTGTGAACATGGCCTGTTTTATGAGTTTGGAGAATTGGACTGGTAGGTGTTACCTATGGGTGGGAATGGGACAACAGAATGGACTCATAAATGAACATACAAGATGGTTCCCTCCAGAAGATGATGTTAGGTCATCCACTCCACACCTCAATTAGGCTGGATTATATCTATCATGTAAATTATAACATGTTTAATAATATTGCAGGACCTTTGGATCAGGGTCAATCATGACTATGTTTTCAAATGTACACTACCGTTCAAAAGTTTGGGGTCACTTAGAAATGTCCTTGTTTTCCATGAAAACATCCATGAAATTAGTTTGAATAGGAAATGTAGTCATTGACAAGGTTAGAAATAATGATTTTTATTATAAATAATAATTGTGTCCTTCAAACTTTGCTTTCGTCAAAGAATCCTCCATTTGCAGCAATTACAGCCTTGCAGACCTTTGGCATTCTAGTTGTCAATTTGTTGAGGTAATCTGAAGAGATTTCACCCCATGCTTCCTGAAGCACCTCCCACAAGTTGGATTGGCTTGATGGGCACGTCTTACGGTCAAGCTGCTCCCACAACAGCTCAATAGGGTTGAGATCCGGTGACTGTGCTGGCCACTCCATTATAGACAGAATACCAGCTGACTGCTTCTTCCCTAAATAGTTATTGCATAGTTTGGAGCTGTGCTTTGGGTCATTGTCCTGTTGTAGGAGGAAATTGGCTCCAATCAAGCGCCGTCCACGGGGTATGGCATGGCGTTGCAAAATGGAGTGATAGCCTTCCTTCTTCAAGATCCCTTTTACCCTGTACAAATCTCCCACTTTACCACCACCAAAGCACCCCCAGACTATCACATTGCCTCCACCATGCTTGACAGATGGCATCAAGCACTCCTCCAGCATATTTTCATTTGGTCTGCGTCTCACTAATGTTCTTCTTTGTGATCCGAACACCTCAAACTTCAATTCGTCTGTCCATAACACTTTTTTTCCAATCTTCCTCTGTCCAGTGTTTGTGTTCTTTTGCCCATCTTAATCTTTAATTTTTATTGGCCAGTCTGAGATATGGCTTTTTCTTTGCAACTCGGCCTAGAAGGTCAGCATCCCGGAGTCGCCTCTTCACTGTTGACGTTGAGACTGGTGTTTTGTGGGTACTATTTAATGAAGCTGCCAGTTGAGGACCTGTGAGGCGTCTGTTTCTCAAACTAGACACTCTAATGTATTTGTCCTCTTGCTCAGTTGTGCACCGGGGCCTCCCACTCCTCTTTCTATTCTGATTAGACCCAGTTTGCGCTGTTCTGTGAAGGGAGCAGGACACAGCGTTGTACGAGATCTTCAGTTTCTTGGCAATTTCTCCCATGGAATAGCCTTCATTTCTCAGAACAAGAATAGACTGACTAGTTTCAGAAGAAAGTTCTTTGTTTCTGGCCATTTTGAGCCTGTAATCGAACCCACAATTGCTGATGCTCCAGATACTCAACTAGTCTCAAGAAGGCCAGTTTTATTGCTTCTTTAATCAGCACAACAGTTTTCAGCTGTACTAACATAATTGCAAAAGGGTTTTCTAAAGCCTGTTATGGGTTAAACCCCTAGAGTCAATATGCACGCCCCCGTGGAAATCAAATTAGCATAATAAAAGCATCCCCATAAAAATCTGTCAGTGTAAGCTAGAGATATCTGTTTTTTTGCACTGGATGTGTCTCCATCCAACACATCTTCCGATGTGGCACTTCCGCATTTGCGTGAGAGGTGACAGAGCTAGAGCGGTGTTCGACAGACCATGAGACGTCCCGAAAATCAGACTTCTTACAAAATTGTCTGTAGCGTCCGAACGGTTTGGCCTACTATTATGACACCTCTAAGGAAAAATGGGACTCTCACGATGGTGTTCTCCGTTTTGGTCTACGACCCCCACAAGCCGTCTTGGGACTCGTCTGAAGTCGGTACATCCGATCTGCCAACTTCTGTCTGTAGCGTCCCAACATTCTGGGCTACACACTAAAATGAGACTCTCACGAACATGTACATGTCAGTTGCTTTGCCCTAGGACACTCACAGGCCCCACAAGACTCGTCTGAAGGTCCACCAGTACCAGTTGAAAACATTAATGGAGGTACAATATATATGGAGACTGTTTAGTGCCAAAAACAAGGGGTTAAATACATGTAAAAAAAATTTTTTTCCTGATCTCTCTTATATCTCTCTGAAATTCTTTGGGGGGCTATCTGTTGTTCCATGTAGTGAATCTGTTATTCAATGTGTTTGTATGGGCTAATAGCAGT
Source organism: Coregonus lavaretus (assembly GCF_964263955.1). Classification (NCBI taxonomy): domain Eukaryota; kingdom Metazoa; phylum Chordata; class Actinopteri; order Salmoniformes; family Salmonidae; genus Coregonus; species Coregonus lavaretus. The sequence continues at coordinate 3,311,486 of NC_139996.1, forward strand.
AAAGACTATCTGTTGTTCCATGTAGTGAATCTGTTATTCAATGTGTTTGTATGGGCTAATAGCAGTAAAGACTATCTGTTGTTCCAGGTAGTGAATCTGTTATTCAATGTGTTTGTATGGGCTAATAGCAGTAAAGACTATCTGTTGTTCCAGGTAGTGAATCTGTTATTCAATGTGTTTGTATGGGCTAATAGCAGTAAAGACTATCTGTTGTTCCAGGTAGTGAATCTGTTATTCAATGTGTTTGTATGGGCTAATAGCAGTAAGGACTATCTGTTGTTCCATGTAGTGAATCTGTTATTCAATGTGTTTGTATGGGCTAATACAGTGAGGGAAAAAAGTATTTGATCCCCTGCTGATTTTGTACGTTTGCCCACAGACAAAGAAATGATCAGTCTATAATTTTAATGGTAGGTTTATTTTAACAGTGAGAGACAGAATAACAAAAACAAATCCAGAAAAACGCATGTCAAAAATTTAATAAATTGATTTGCATTTTAATGAGGGAAATAAGTATTTGACCCCTCTGCAAAACATGACTTAGTACTTAGACGTTTCTTGTAGTTGGCCACCAGGTTTGCACACATCTCAGGAGGGATTTTGTCCCACTCCTCTTTGCAGATCTTCTCCAAGTCATTAAGGTTTCGAGGCTGACGTTTGGCAACTCGAACCTTCAGCTCCCTCCACAGATTTTCTATGGGATTAAGGTCTGGAGACTGGCTAGGCCACTCCAGGACCTTAATGTGCTTCTTCTTGAGCCACTCCTTTGTTGCCTTGGCCGTGTGTTTTGGGTCATTTTCATGCTGGAATACCCATCCACGACCCATTTTCAATGCCCTGGCTGAGGGAAGGAGGTTCTCACCCAAGATTTGACAGTCCCGTCCATCGTCCCTTTGATGTGGTGAAGTTGTCCTGTCCCCTTAGCAGGAAAACACCCCCAAAGCATAATGTTTCCACCTCCATGTTTGACGGTGGGGATGGTGTTCTTGGGGTCATAGGCAGCATTCCTCCTCCTCCAAACACGGCGAGTTGAGTTGATGCCAAAGAGCTCCATTTTGGTCTCATCTGACCACAACACTTTCACCCAGTTCTCCTCTGAATCATTCAGATGTTCATTGGCAAATTTCATACGGGCATGTATATTGCTTTCTTGAGCAGGGGGACCTTGCGGGCGCTGCAGGATTTCAGTCCTTCACGGCGTAGTGTGTTACCAATTGTTTTCTTGGTGACTATGGTCCCAGTTGCCTTGAGATCATTGACAATATCCTCCCGTGTAGTTCTGGGCTGATTCCTCACCGTTCTCATGATCATTGCAACTCCACGAGGTGAGATCTTGCATGGAGCCCCAGGCCGAGGGAGATTGACAGTTATTTTGTGTTTCTTCCATTTGCGAATAATCGCACCAACTGTTGTCACCTTCTCACCAAGCTGCTTGGCAATGGTCTTGTAGCCCATTTCAGCCTTGTGTAGGTCTACAATCTTGTCCCTGACATCCTTGGAGAGCTCTTTGGTCTTGGCCATGGTGGAGAGTTTGGAATCTGATTGATTGATTGCTTCTGTGGACAGGTGTCTTTTATACAGGTAACAAACTGAGATTAGGAGCACTCCCTTTCAGAGTGTGCTCCTAATCTCAGCTCGTTACCTGTATAAAAGACACCTGGGAGCCAGAAATCTTTCTGATTGAGAGGGGGTCAAATACTTATTTCCCTCATTAAAATGCAAATCAATTTATAACATTTTTGACATGCGTTTTTCTGGATGTTTTTGTTGTTATTCTGTCTCTCACTGTTCAAATAAACCTACCATTAAAATTATAGACTGATCATGTCTTTGTCAGTGGGCAAACGTACAAAATCAGCAGGGGATCAAATACTGTTTTCCCTCACTGTAGCAGTAAGGCCAAATAAAATGTTTCATAAATTTTTTATTTTATTTCTATACTTTAAGGGACCTTAAAATTCTAAATCAGATAGCTAAATGATCCTTGGTATGACCTTTTAAAACAATTCCATATAGGTTAGTAGCCCAATTCTAAATCAAATAGCTAAATGATCCTTGGTATGACCTTTTTAAAACAATTCCATATAGGTTAGTAGCCCAAAATGTAAATCAAATAGCTAAATGATCCTTGGTATGACCTTTTAAAAACAATTCCATATAGGTTAGTAGCCCGATTCTAAATCAAATAGCTAAATGATCCTTGGTATGACCTTTTTAAAACAATTCCATATAGGTTGGTAGACAGGGCTCAGTAAGTTAAACATAATGTTTATACAAATGAATCATAAAAACAGACATAAATAGAAAGAACAGTATTTAACTACAAGGCAAAACGCAAGGTCAACTAAGGTCCCAAAAGGCACCCTATTCCCTATATAGTGCACTAGTTTTATAGGGTTCTGGTCTAAAGTAGTGCACTATAAAGGGAATAGGGTGCCATCTGGGACACTCTAAAAGAACAGCAGGTGGGCGTCGTGGGTGGGAGCAAACAGAAAGAGATGATTGACAGCTTGCATCATCATCAGACGCACCTAACAACGATCATCTTTGGATAGTATTAGACATCAAAATAGAATTACACAAACACACACACACAGATAAGAAATCCTTCTGACTCTACGGTATTGGGCTCCCTCCATCCACACAGCAAGTCAAGCTCCACTGCATCGTGAGTCAGGAGTCAAGTCGTATCAGGGCCCAGTTAGACTGGCAGGCTAGGGGATGGAGTTGACAGTCAGGCAGGAACCATCTGAGAATCACCCTGAACTGAATGTGACATGAAACGCCTGCTGGTAAACCCTGAGGAGAAAAAAAAACGGAGAAAAGGCTTTGGCCCCGAAGCATTGGTTGAAAAGGCTGAGTATTAGTCCATCTAAAGATAATCTATTACAGAAAGAAGCACGGATGGAGCAAAAACAGCTCAAGACATGGGACCATTGAAGTTCATCACGAAACATTAAGAACACCTACTCTTTCCTTGACATAGACTGACCAGGTGAATCCAGGTGAAAGCTATGATCCATTATTCATGTCACTTGTTAAATCCACTTCAATCAGTTTAGATGAAGGGGAGGAGACAGGTTAAAGAATGATTTTTAAGCCTTGAGACAATTGAGACATGGATTTTGTATGTGTGCCATTCAGAGAGTGAATGGGCAAGACAAAAGATTTACAGAGCATTCAGAAAGTATTCAGACCCCTTGACTTTTCCACATTTTGTTACGTTACAGCCTTATTCTAAAATGGATTAAATAAATAAAACATCCTCTTCAATCTACACACAATACCCCATACTGACAAAGCAAAAACAGGTTTTTAGAAATGTTTGCAAATGTATTAAACAAAACAAAATAAATGCCTTATTTGCATAAGCATTCAGACCCTTTGCTATGAGTGCATCCTGTTTCCATTAATCATCCTTGAGATGCTCGCCCTACCTCTCCCTCTCAGTCTCTCTCTACCTACCTCTCTCTTCTCCCGCTCTCTCTACCTCCCTCTCCCTCTCTCTCCCTCTCTCTTCTCCCTCTCTCTTCTACCTCTCTCTTCTACCTCTCTCTACCTCCCTCTCTCTACCTCCCTCTCTCTACCTCTCCCTCTCCCAACCTCTCTCTACCTCCCTCTCCCTCTCTCTCCCTCTCTCTTCTCCCTCTCTCTTCTACCTCTCTCTTCTACCTCTCTCTTCTACCTCTCTCTTCTACCTCTCTCTTCTACCTCTCTCTTCTACCTCTCTCTTCTACCTCTCTCTCTACCTCCCCCTCTCTCCCTCTACCTCCCTCCCTCTCTACCTCTTTCTACCTTTCTCTATCTCTACATCTCTCTCTCTACCTCGCTCTCGCTCTCTACCTCTCAATTCAATTCAATTCAGTTTAAGGGCTTTATTGGCATGGGAAACGTATGTTAACATTGCCAAAGCAAGTGAATTAGATAGTAAACAAAAGTGAAATATATATTAACAGTAAACATTACACTCAGAAGTTCCAAAAGAATAAAGACATTTCAAATGTCATGTGGGCTCTGGTCTAAAGTGGTGAACTACATAGGGAATATATGGGCTCTGGTCTAAAGTAGTGCCCTACATAGGGAATATATGGGCTCTGGTCTAAAGTAGCGACCTACATAGGGAATATATGGGCTCTGGTCTAAAGTGGTGACCTACATAGGGAATATATGGGCTCTGGTCTAAAGTAGTGCCCTACATAGGGAATATATGGGCTCTGGTCTAAAGTAGCGACCTACATAGGGAATATATGGGCTCTGGTCTAAAGTAGCGACCTACATAGGGAATATATGGGCTCTGGTCTAAAGTGGTGACCTACATAGGGAATGTATGGGCTCTGGCTGTATACACGGGGTACCAGTACTCAGTGGATGTGCAGGGGTAGGAGGTAATTGAGGTAGATATGTGCATATGGGTAGGGTTACAGTGACTAGTCAACAGGATAGATAATGAGCAGTAGCAGCCAGCGTATGTGATGAGTCAAAATAGTTAGTTCAAAGTGTCTGATGAACGATGTTAAACCACATGTAGCAATCAGTGACAAGGAGGGCAATACTGGGCAATACTGCTATCCACCCTGAACCGAGGTGGGGGGAGGTGGAGGAACATTAGCGGTGCGTGGGTAAAATCACCGGGGGAAGCAAATCCAGAATAAAAAGCCATATTACAACCTTTGTGTTGTGATAATTGCGTTGTTTGCTCTGTAACCTGTTAGTTAATGTGCCTTGCCACCTTAATATATAGGTCCAAGGCTGAGACAATAAGAAGACCACACCTGTGTTTCATCACAAAAGCGGAGAGCAACACCTGTCTGGTGAAGTCCACAAATCATAATGCATGTAACAAACAGTTACATGACCTACAGCACGGTCAAGCAAGGTCATGTTTCTGAAATGTTTGGACTACTAAACAACTATTGATTGATTTAGAACCATGGAGAGTTAACACAAGTCGCAAAGAAAACAGGAACATTTCAACATCATCAAATTACCTATGGTTAGTCTAATACAGTAACAACTTAAAGATACCAAAAACGATTTAGTCCAATCAACGTAAGCTAAATATGATGTGTGTGTGTGTGTGTGTGCGTGCAAGTAGAAAAAATATGTTGACTCACCCTACTTGTAGAGAAACGCCAACGCCATCCTCCACTTTCATGTTGCCTAAACGGTCTATGACTCTGTCAAACAGTACACGCCTTTAGTTTTTGTTGTCCAAGGCTACCTGCCTAAAATGCTTGCTCTCTAGCCTAACTTCCTTTTATGGGCAACAATATGCCAGTCCAGCTAGTTAACATTAGCATACTACATCTAGCTACATGTTGAACTTCCATCCTCTCAGGCCAGGGGTATGAATTTATGGTTGGATCAGAATAGTTGTTATAATCATTGGCCAGTACAGAGAATTAAGTAAAACCACAAGTTCAAATCACCATCTCCATCCATGGCTAATTTTGGAAAAGTCAGAATTTAGCTAGCTAGCCACCGGAGGACAACGACACAACGAGATGCAGTTTAGCTCAACGCTGATGGGTTGAGTTAGCTCAGTTTAGCTCAACGCTGATGGGTTGAGTTAGCTCAGTTTAGCTCAACGCTGATGGGTTGAGTTAGCTCAGTTTAGCTCAACGCTGATGGGTTGAGTTAGCTCAGTTTAGCTCAACGCTGATGGGTTGAGTTAGCTCAGTTTAGCTCAACGCTGATGGGTTGAGTTAGCTCAGTTTAGCTCAACACTGATGGGTTGAGTTAGCTCAGTTTAGCTCAACACTGATGGGCTATTATTGTATTATTATTTTTTATCAAGGGAGGCCAAACGCTCGCTGGCTTCTCTTGCATTCAATGCTATGGACGGCAACAATGTCATCCTCTTTCTGACCAGACAGCATTAGATAGATGGGCTACACATACTGAGACAGAGGAGAGTTGTTTTGTTCGCTCGGATGGTTTAACTGGTGAGATGTATTCAGCCTTATACGAATTTGAAGGAAATTTATGAAACGCAGAGAGATGAAAGATTATTTTGTATGTTTTTTTCTTTTTTTCTCTGTACAATTTTTGGGGAATAATGCTTCCCTTGGGGAATGGGTGAAGGTAGAGGGAGGGAGGGAGTGAGGGACGGAGGGAAGGAAGGGGGAGGGATGGGTGAGGTCATGGCCAGGTATGCAGCTGTCTAGCTGAGGGGAGTGGTTAGACTCATGCACTCAACTTGAACAGTATTATGCTATCTGTATTTGTCCATGGATTTTTTTTTTTTGAAGCAGCAACATATCTGAAAATTCCCTGGCTGTCACTCTGTTTTTCTTGACAATTGCCTGGCTTTCACTCTGTTTGTCTTTTGGTGTAGTGGAATGGGACAGTGACGCGCACTGAGTATACAAAGAGGCAGGACGCAGACGCAGGAATTAACAAGGTCAAGGTTGACTTAACAATGAGCAAGAGAAATAACAATGATAGAGTAACCGACACGAAGCTTAACAACATCCTACAGAACAGTCCAGGGCTAAATAGGGGTGGTGATGAAATGATGAGGTGCAGGTGCGCTGGAGGTGATCAGGGTGCGTTGGGTTTCCATTCCGGTGTTGCCGAGGTGGTGCGGCTCAGACCGGTGGTTCAGTAGACCGGCGAATCAGAGCGCCGGAGGGGAGCAACGGGAGGAGACGTGACAGGGACAGAACTTTACATTCCTGTTTTGCTGTCAAGATACTGTATATCTGTGTCTTCAGATCTCCTTTGGGAATCAGTTCTTCTATCCTCCATTTTCTCTTCTCACAATATGTGTGTAGCGAGATTGCATTAAACGAAACCGCTTCGAACGATGTTTGTCTTGTTGTTTGACAAGTGTGTATTATGGAGTCGATGAAGGGTAAACATTGTGACAAGTGCATCCTGGTATAACACATACAGGAGTCAATATTGAGCCGTTCCTGGTAAAAGTACAACTTCCTTCTGTAGTGTGGATTAGACCTAGATCCATCTTACCACTTGATTGATTCTATTCTATTCCCAACACTGTTATGACAGTTGTAACACGCATCAGAATCTTACTATTTCCTGAAAGATCTCACAACTGTACAGCCTCCACACCTGCCATTGACTTTCCCGTCCATGTCATGACACTATACCTACAGGACAGACCATTCATCAATCAACCCTATACCTACAGTACAGACCATTCATCAATCACTACCCTATACCTACAGGACAGACCATTCATCAATCACTACCCTACAGAACAGCAGCGTCAGGTATAGGGTGTGTGTGTGTGTCTGTGTGTGTGTGTGTGTGTGTGTGTGTGTGTGTGTGTGTGTGTGTGTGTCTGTGTGTGTGTGTGTGTGTGTGTGTGTGTGTGTGTGTGTGTGTGTCTGTGTGTCTGTGTGTGTGTGTGTGTGTGTGTGTGTATGTGTGTGTGTGTGTGTGTGTGTGAGTGTGTGTGTGTGTGTGTGTGCGTGCAAGTAGAAAAAATATGTTGACTCACCCTACTTGTAGAGAAACGCCAACGCCATCCTCCTCTTCCATGTTGCCTAAACTGTCCATGACTCTGTCAAACAGCACACGCCTTTAGTTGTTGTTGTCCTGGGCTACCTGCCTAAAATGCTTGCTCTCTAGCCTAACTTCCTTTCATGGGCAACAATACGCCAGTCCAGCTAGTTAACATTAGCATACTACATCTAGCTACATGTTGAACTTCCATCCTCTCAGGCCAGGGGCACAACGTGTTGAATGTATGGTTGGATCAGAATAGCTGTTATAATCATTGGCCAGTACAGAGAATTAAGTAAAACCCCCAGTCCAAATCCCCATCTCCATCCATGGCTAATTTAGGAAAAGGACGATTTTAGCTGGCTAGCCACCGGAGGACAACGACACAACGAGATGCAGTTTAGCTCAACACTGATGGGTTGAGTTAGCTCAGTTTAGCTCAACACTGATGGGTTGAGTTAGCTCAGTTTAGCTCAACGCTGATGGGTTGAGTTAGCTCAGTTTAGTTCAACGCTGATGGGTTGAGTTAGCTCAGTTTAGCTCAACGCTGATGGGTTGAGTTAGCTCAGTTTAGCTCAACGCTGATGGGTTGAGTTAGCTCAGTTTAGCTCAACGCTGATGGGTTGAGTTAGCTCAGTTTAGCTCAACGCTGATGGGTTGAGTTAGCTCAGTTTAGCTCAACGCTGATGGGTTGAGTTAGCTCAGTTTAGCTCAACACTGATGGATTGAGTTAGCTCAGTTTAGCTCAACACTGATGGGTTGAGTTAGCTCAGTTTAGCTCAACGCTGATGGGTTGAGTTAGCTCAGTTTAGCTCAACGCTGATGGGTTGAGTTAGCTCAGTTTAGCTCAACGCTGATGGGTTGAGTTAGCTCAGTTTAGCTCAACACTGATGGGCTATTATTGTATTATAATTTTTTATCAAGGGAGGCCAAACGCTCGCTGGCTTCTCTTGCATTCAATGCTATGGACGGCAACAATGTCATACTCTTTCTGACCAGACAGCATTAGACAGAGGGGCTACACATACTGAGACAGAGGGGGCGCTGTTTTGTTCGCTCGGATGGTTTCAGCCTTATACGAATTGAAGGAAATGTATGAAACGCCGAGAGATTAAAGATTATTTTGTATGTTTTTTTCTTTTTTTCTCTGTAAATTTTTTGGGGAATAATGCTTCCCTTGGGGAATGGGTGAAGGTAGAGGGAGGGAGGGAGGGAGGGAGGGAGGGACGGTCTGTATTTGTGCATGGAGTTTTTTTTGTTGAAGCAGCAACATATCTGACAATTGCCTGGTTGTCACTCTGTTTTTCTTGACAATTGCCTGGCTTTCACTCTGTTTGTCTTGACAATTGCCTGGCTGTCACTCTGTTTTTCTTGACAATTGCCTGGCTTTCACTCTGTTTGTCTTTTGGTGTAGTGGAATGGGACAGTGACGCGTACTGAGTATACAAAGAGGCAGGACGCAGGAATGAACAAGGTCAAGGTTGACTTAACAATGAGCAAGAGAAATAACAAAGATAGAGTACCTGACACGAAGCTAAACAATCACACACAACATCATCCAGAACAGTCCAGGGCTAAACAGGGGTGGTGATGAAATGATGAGGTGCAGGTGCGCTGGAGGTGATCAGGGTGCGTTGGGTTTCCATTCCGGTGTTGCCGAGGTGGTGCGGCTCAGACCGGTGGTTCAGTAGACCGGCGAATCAGAGCGCCGGAGGGGAGCAACGGGAGGAGACGTGACAGGGACAGAACTTTACATTCCTGTTTTGCTGTCAAGATACTGTATATCTGTGTCTTCAGATCTCCTTTGGGAATCAGTTCTTCTATCCTCCATTTTCTCTTCTCACAATATGTGTGTAGCGAGATTGCATTAAACGAAACCGCTTCGAACGATGTTTGTCTTGTTGTTTGACAAGTGTGTATCATGGAGTCGATGAAGGGTAAACATTGAGACAAGTGCATCCTGGTATAACACATACAGGCGTCAATATTGAGCCGTTCCTGGCAAAAGTACAACTTCCTTCTGTAGTGTTATTTAGAATCAGATCCATCTTTCCTCTTGTTTGATTCTATTCCCAAGAATTATACAAAGAATCAGAATCGTACTATTTCCTGAAAGATCTCACAACTGTACAGCCTCCACACCTGCCATTGACTTTCCCGTCCATGTCACAACCCTATACCTACAGTACAGACCATTCTACAATCACAACCCTATACCTACAGTACAGACCATTCTACAATCACAACCCTATACCTACAGTACAGACCATTCATCAATCACAACCCTATACCTACAGTACAGACCATTCTACAATCACAACCCTATACCTACAGTACAGACCATTCATCAATCACAACCCTATACCTACAGTACAGACCATTATACAATCACAACCCTATACCTACAGTACAGACCATTCTACAATCACAACCCTATACCTACAGTACAGACCATTCATTAATCACAACCCTATACCTACAGTACAGACCATTCTACAATCACAACCCTATACCTACAGTATAGACCATTCTACAATCACAACCCTATACCTACAGTACAGACCATTATACAATCACAACCCTATACCTACAGTACAGACCATTCTACAATCACAACCCTATACCTACAGTACAGACCATTCATTAATCACAACCCTATACCTACAGTACAGACCATTATTCAATCACAACCCTATACCTACAGTACAGACCATTATACAATCACAACCCTATACCTACAGTACAGACCATTCTACAATCACAACCCTATACCTACAGTACAGACCATTCATCAATCACAACCCTATACCTACAGTACAGACCATTATTCAATCACAACCCTATACCTACAGTACAGACCATTCATCAATCACAACCCTATACCTACAGTACAGACCATTCTACAATCACAACCCTATACCTACAGTATAGACCATTCTACAATCACAACCCTATACCTACAGTACAGACCATTATACAATCACAACCCTATACCTACAGTACAGACCATTCTACAATCACAACCCTATACCTACAGTACAGACCATTCATTAATCACAACCCTATACCTACAGTACAGACCATTCTACAATCACAACCCTATACCTACAGTATAGACCATTCTACAATCACAACCCTATACCTACAGTACAGACCATTATACAATCACAACCCTATACCTACAGTACAGACCATTCTACAATCACAACCCTATACCTACAGTACAGACCATTCATTAATCACAACCCTATACCTACAGTACAGACCATTCTACAATCACAACCCTATACCTACAGGACAGACCATTCATCAATCACAACCCTATACCTACAGTACAGACCATTCATCAATCACAACCCTATACCTACAGTACAGACCATTCTTCAATCACAACCCTATACCTACAGTACAGACCATTCTACAATCACAACCCTATACCTACAGGACAGACCATTCATCAATCACAACCCTATACCTACAGTACAGACCATGTTTTCTTTGTGACTCTAAAACAATCAATAGTTGTTTAGTAGTCCAAACATTTCAGAAACATTACCTTGCTTGACCGTGCTGTAGGTCATGTAACTGTTTGTTACATGCATTATGTTTTGTGTACTTCACCAGACAGATGTTGCTCTCCTCTTTTGTGATGAAACCCAGGTGTGGTCTTCTTATTGTCTCAGCCTTGGACCTTTATATTATGGTGGCAAGGCATATTAACTAACAGGAGAGGGGACAGACAGAATAAATATGTTTTTAAATAATATTTTCTCTCTACAGTTTTCTTTTTTTCTTTATTTTAAATAAGGCAGCACAATGATTTTAAATGAATACTTTCTGAAGGCATTGTACACAATGAGTAACGATAACTTGGCTATATACAAGGGGTACCGGTTCCAAGTCGATGTGCAATGGTACGAGGTAATTGAGGAAGGGGTGGCATGTGGCAGGTGGCCTAGCAGTTAGGCGCCTGAGCCAACGTAACCCTAATTGCTCCTGTAAGTCGCTCTGGATAAGAGCGTCTGCTAAATGACTAAAATGTCAAATGTAAATGTAGATATGTACAGTACCAGTCAAAAGTTTGGACACACCTACTCATTCCAGGGTTTTTCTTTATTTTTACTATTTTCTACATTGTAGAATAATAGTGAAAACATCAAAACTATAAAATAACACATATGGAATCATGTAGTAACCAAAAAAGTGTTGAACAAATCAAAATATATTTTATATTTGAGATTCTTCAAAGTAGCCACCCTTTGCCTTTGTCACGATCGTCTAATGAGGGAGACCAAAGCGCAGCGCGTTGAGCGAACATGACTTTATTAAATAAAAGTGCTCACTACGAAAACAACAAACAATGACGAATCGTGAAGTCCTCAGTTACAATGACTGATACGGAACAAAAACCCACAACACTAAGGTGAACCCTGATAGTTTAAATATGGCTCCCAATCAGAGATAACGAGCCGACAGCTGACACTCGTTACCACTGATTGGGAGTCACACGACCAAACAATGAAACACAACCAAATACAACACAACCAAATGAACACACCCTGGCTCAAAATACACAGTCCCGGAGCCAGAGCGTGACAGTACCCCCCCCTAAAGGCGCAGACTCCGACCGCGCCTACACCCCAAATAGGGAAGGGCTGGGTGGGTATTGCTCCTCGGAGGCGGCTCCGGCTCCGGGCTTGACCACCACCCTACTACAATCCCCCCGCAGTGTCCCCAGTCCGATCTGACCCAGTTAGCTGGATCAGGACTGCCGACGCGCACCCCTGGCTTGGCGCGTGAGGCAGGAATGGACCGGACCTGGCAGACGATACGCACCCTTTGCATGGTGCGTGGAGCCGGAACAGGCCTCGCCAGGCTGAAGACTCGCATCCCTGGCTTGGTGCGAGTAGCAGGAATGGGCTGAATCCGGCTGACGACTCGCACCCTTGGCTTGGTGCGAGTAGCAGGAATGGGCTGAATCCGGCTGACGACTTGCACCCTTGGCTTGGTGCGAGTAGCAGGAATGGGCTGAATCCGGCCGACGACTCGCACCCTTGGCTTGGTGCGAGTAGCAGGAATGGGCTGAATCCGGCTGACGACTCGCACCCTTGGCTTGGTGCGAGTAGCAGGAATGGGCTGAATCCGGCTGACGACTCGCACCCTTGGCTTGTTGCGAGTAGCAGGAATGGGCTGGACTGGACTGGCGACGTGCACCACAGACCTGGTGCGGAGAGCAGGAACGGGCAGAGCCGGGCTGACGAGACGCACCACAGGCTTGATGCGGAGAGCAGGCACGGGCCGTGCCGGACTGACGACGCACACCACTGGCTTGGTGCGGGAAGCTTGGATGGGCCGGACTGTACTGGGGACACACACCACTGGTCCTACACCGGGATCTGGAACGGGCCGGACCGGACTGGCAACACACGCCAGTACCTCTCGCCGTGCCTCTACTTCCTCCATCCCCTCTTCGACCAGTGGCCCCCGTAACCCGGCGGCCTTCTCCGGCAACCCACTGGGCCGCTCTATCGCGGCCTCCTGCTGGTCCGACGTCGTGAGCCCCCCCCTAAAAATTTTCGGGGCGTCTCTCCTACCCGTGGACCAGGTCTCCATATCCCTCGCCAGCCTCTCGCCCTTCTGCCATAGTGTCAAACCCTTCTCCTCCTCACTCGGCTTGACCCAGTCCAGGAGGCGAAGGAGATCTGTGAGGGATCTCCCTGGCGACGGCTCCTGGACACGCTGCTTGGTCCCATCTTGGTGGGTTTTTCTGTCACGATCGTCTAATGAGGGAGACCAAAGCGCAGCGCGTTGAGCGAACATGACTTTATTAAATAAAAGTGCTCACTACGAAAACAACAAACAATGACGAATCGTGAAGTCCTCAGTTACAATGACTGATACGGAACAAAAACCCACAACACTAAGGTGAACACTGACAGTTTAAATATGGCTCCCAATCAGAGATAACGAGCCGACAGCTGACACTCGTTACCACTGATTGGGAGTCACACGACCAAACAATGAAACACAACCAAATACAACACAACCAAATGAACACACCCTGGCTCAAAATACACAGTCCCGGAGCCAGAGCGTGACAGCCTTGATGACAGCTTTGCACACTCTTGGCATTCTCTCAACCAGCTTCTCTTGGAATGCTTTGCCAACAGTTTTGAGGACTGTACAAAAAATATGTATGTAAACTTTCTTGGTTAATAGTATCATCTACAGCTTATCATGAGGTATTGTAACTCAGGCGAGCAGAACCTCGAGACTTCCTTAATGTTAGCGATAGCAAACCAGCTGTTGTTAACAAAGAGACGCACACCTCCCCCTTGATACTTACCTGACGCTGCTGTTCTGTCCTGTCAATGCATAGAATAACCAGCTAGAATATTATCCATATTCTGGTTCAGCCCAAGTTTCCCAGAAACATAGGATATTACAGTTCTTCAGGTCCCGTTGATAGGATAGTCTTGAACGGAGCTCGTCCAGTTTGTTCTCCAGTGATAGTACATTTGCTGATAGAACAGAGTGTGCAGATGGATGATTTACTCGTCTAAATACATTGATGAATGGTCTGTACTGTAGGTATAGGGTAGTGATTGATGAATGGTCTGTACTGTAGGTATAGGGTTGTGATTGATGAATGGTCTGTACTGTAGGTATAGGGTTGTGATTGTAGAATGGTCTATACTGTAGGTATAGGGTTGTGATTGATGAATGGTCTGTCCTGTAGGTATAGGGTTGTGATTGATGAATGGTCTGTACTGTAGGTATAGGGTTGTGATTGATGAATGGTCTGTACTGTAGGTATAGGGTTGTGATTGATGAATGGTCTGTACTGTAGGTATAGGGTTGTGATTGATGAATGGTCTGTACTGTAGGTATAGGGTTGTGATTGATGAATGGTCTGTACTGTAGGTATAGGGTTGTGATTGTAGAATGGTCACAAAGAAAAGTCACAAAGAAAACAGGAGCTGCCTCCACTACTCCAACACCATTTCAACTTTAACATTTCAACATCATCAAATTACCTATGGTTAGTCTAATACAGTAACAACTTAAAGATACCAAAAACGATTTAGTCCAATCAACATAAGCTAAATATGAGTGTGTGTGTGTGTGTGTGTGTGTGTGTGTGTGTGTGTGCGTGCAAGTAGAAAAAATATGTTGACTCACCCTACTTGTAGAGAAACGCCAACGCCATCCTCCTTTTTCATGTTGCCTAAACGGTCTATGACTCTGTCAAACAGTACACGCCTTTAGTTTTTGTTGTCCAAGGCTACCTGCCTAAAATGCTTGCTCTCTAGCCTAACTTCCTTTCATGGGCAACAATACGCCAGTCCAGCTAGTTAACATTAGCATACTACATCTAGCTACATGTTGAACTTCCATCCTCTCAGGCCAGCTAGTTAACATTAGCACACTACATCTAGCTACATGTTGAACTTCCATCCTCTCAGGCCAGCTAGTTAACATTAGCATACTACATCTAGCTACATGTTGAACTTCCATCCTCTCAGGCCAGGGGCACAACGTATTGAATTTATGGTTGGATCAGAATAGTTGTTATAATCATTGGCCAGTACAGAGAATTAAGTAAAACCACAAGTCCAAATCCCCATCTCCATCCATGGCTAATTTTGGAAAAGTCAGAATTTAGCTAGCTAGCCACCGGAGGACAACGACACAACGAGATGCAGTTTAGCTCAACGCTGATGGGTTGAGTTAGCTCAGTTTAGCTCAACGCTGATGGGTTGAGTTAGCTCAGTTTAGCTCAACACTGATGGGTTGAGTTAGCTCAGTTTAGCTCAACACTGATGGGTTGAGTTAGCTCAGTTTAGCTCAACGCTGATGGGTTGAGTTAGCTCAGTTTAGCTCAACGCTGATGGGTTGACTTAGCTCAGTTTAGCTCAACGCTGATGGGTTGAGTTAGCTCAGTTTAGCTCAACGCTGATGGGTTGAGTTAGCTCAGTTTAGCTCAACACTGATGGGTTGAGTTAGCTCAGTTTAGCTCAACGCTGATGGGTTGAGTTAGCTCAGTTTAGCTCAACGCTGATGGGTTGACTTAGCTCAGTTTAGCTCAACGCTGATGGGTTGAGTTAGCTCAGTTTAGCTCAACGCTGATGGGTTGAGTTAGCTCAGTTTAGCTCAACGCTGATGGGTTGAGTTAGCTCAGTTTAGCTCAACGCTGATGGGTTGAGTTAGCTCAGTTTAGCTCAACACTGATGGGTTGAGTTAGCTCAGTTTAGCTCAACACTGATGGGTTGAGTTAGCTCAGTTTAGCTCAACGCTGATGGGTTGAGTTAGCTCAGTTTAGCTCAACACTGATGGGTTGAGTTAGCTCAGTTTAGCTCAACGCTGATGGGCTATTATTGTATTGTTATTTTTTATCAAGGGAGGCCAAACGCTCGCTGGCTTCCCCTGCATTCAATGCTATGAGGGTGAGGGAGGGGGGATGGGTGAGGGTTGAGGGGGGGGGGGGGGGGGTGGGTGAGGGTAGAGGGTAGAGCGGTGAGGGAGGGGGGATGGGTGAGGGTAGGGGGGGGGGGTGGGTGAGGGTAGAGGGTAGAGGGGTGAGGGAGGGGGGATGGGTGAAGGTAGAGGGGGGGGGTGGGTGAGGGTAGAGGGTAGAGGGGTGAGGGAGGGAGGATGGGTGAGGGTAGAGGGGGGGGATGGGTGAGGGTAGAGGGTAGAGGGGTGAGGGAGGGGGGATGGGTGAGGTCATGGCCAGGTATACAGCTGTCTAGCTGAGGGGAGTGGGTAGACTAATGCACTCAACTTGAACAGTATTATGCTATCTGTATTTGTCCTTTTTTTTGTTGAGCAGCAACATATCTGACAATTGCCTGGCTGTCACTCTGTTTGTCTATTGGTGTAGTGGAACGGGACAGAACTTTACATTCCTGTTTTGCTGTCAAGATGCTGTATATCTGTGTCTTCAGATCTCCTTTGGCAATCAGTTCTTCTAACCCCCATTTACTCTTCTCACAATATGTGTAGCGAGATTGCTTTAAACGAAACCGCTTTGAACGATGTTTGTCTTGTTGTTTGACAAGTGTGTATCATGGAGTCGATGAAGGGTAAACATTGAGACAAGTGCATCCTGGTATAACACATACAGGCGTCAATATTGAGCCGTTCCTGGCAAAAGTACAACTTCCTTCTGTAGTGTGGATTAGACCTAGATCCATCTTACCTCTTGATTGATTCTATTCTATTCCCAACACTGTTATGACAGTTGTAACACGCATCACTGCATCCTGTATCTAATGGTTGGCTGGTTCTCATTAAAGTCCCATAGATCAATTAATTACTCCCTTTTTGTTTACAAAGCCCTACTACGCTAGCTTCCAACTGTTGACCAGGTTAGCTTCCAACTGTTGACCAGGTTAGCTTCCAACTGTTGACCAGGTTAGCTTCCAACTGTTGACCAGGCAAGCTTCCAACTGTTGACCAGGCCAGCTTCCAACTGTTGACCAGGCCAGCTTCCAACTGTTGACCAGGCCAGCTTCCAACTGTTGACCAGGCCAGCTTCCAACCAAACTTTATTGTTAGTGTATAAAGAGAATGAGCTACCAAACCCCAGGATTGCTTAACACCTTTATCATCTTTGTGACCAACGTTTTAAATTTCATTTTTTACGTGTTTTTCCGAAAAGGGGTTCAGATCACAGACAGGCAATTTTTTTTCAAAAAGTACATATATAAAGAAGAAAACAACTCAAGAGACAAAAATATTTAAAAACATATTTATCCGGTCTGTCCCCTCAACACCCCCCTCCCCCTTCCCAGTCACCCCTCCCCCTTCCCAGTCACCCCTCCCCCTTCCCAGTCACCCCTCCCCCAACTCCACCAGACAACCATACTAGTTTTTGGTGTACTGTGAGTGTCAGTGAAGAGTCATCCTTCAACAATAATATATTGGGGAGATACAGTGCCTTGCAAAATAATTCATCCCCCTTGGCGTTTTTCCTATTTTGTTGCATTTAAATTGATTTTTATTCGAATTTTCATGTATTGGACAAAATAGTCCAAATTGCTGAAGTGAAATGAAAAAAAGAACTTGTTTAAAAAAATTATAAAAAAGTGGTGCGTGCATATGTATTCACCCCCTTTGCTATGAAGCCCCTAAATAAGATCTGGTGCAACCAATTACCTTCAGAAGTCACATAATTAGTTTAATAAAGTCCACCTGTGTGCAATCTAAGTATCACATGATCTGTCACATGATCTCAGTATATATACACGTGTTCTGAAAGGCCCCAGAGTCTGCAACAACACTAAGCAAGGGGCACCACCAAGCAAGCGGCACCATGAAGACCAGGGAGCGCTCCAAACAGGTCAGGGACAAAGTTGTGGAGAAGTACAGATCAGGGTTGGGTTATAAAAAAAGATCAGAAACTTTGAACATCCCACGGAGCACCATTAAATCCATTATTAAAAAATTGAAAGAATATGGCACCACAACAAACCTGGCAAGAGAGGGCCGCCCACCAAAACTCACGGACCAGGCAAGGAGGGCATTAATCAGAGAGGCAACAAAGAGAACAAAGATTACCCTGAAGGAGCTGCAAAGCTCCACAGCGGAGATTGGAGTATCTGTCCATAGGACCACTTTAAGCCGTACACTCCACAGAGCTGGGCTTTACGGAAGATTGTCCAGAAAAAAGCCATTGCTTCAAGAAGAAAAAAAAGAAAAAGCCATGTGGGAGACTCCCCAAACATATGGAAGAAGGTACTCTGGTCAGATGAGACTAAAATTGAGCTTTTTGGCCATCAAGGAAAACACTATGTCTGGTGCAAACCCAACACCTCTCATCACCCCGAGAACACCATCCCCACAGTGAAGCATGGTGGTGGCATCATCATGCTGTGGGGATGTTTTTCATCGGCAGGGACTAGGAAACTGGTCAGAATTGAAGGAATGATGGATGGCGCTAAATACAGGGAAATTCTTGAGGGAAACCTGTTTCAGTCTTCCAGAGATTTGAGACTGGGACAGAGGTTCACCTTCCAGCAGGACAACGACCCTAAACATACTGCTAAAGCAACACTCGAGTGGTTTAAGGGGAACCATATAAATATATTGGAATGGCCTAGTCAAAGCCCAGACCTCAATCCAATTGAGAATCTGTGGCATGACTTAAAGATTGCTGTACACCAGCGGAACCCATCCCACTTGAAGGAGCTGGAGCAGTTTTGCATTGAAGAATGGGCAGAAATCCTAGTGGCTAGATGTGCAAAGCTTCTAGAGACATACCCCAAGAGACTTGCAGCTGTAATTGCTGCAAAAGGTGGCTCTACAAAGTATTGACTTTGGGGGGGGGGGGGGGGGGTCAATAGTTATGCAAGCTCAAGTTTTCAGTTTTTTTTTTGTCTTATTTCTTGTTTGTTTCACAATAAAATAATTTGTTGACATTGTGGTGTTGAGTTTGTGGTGTTGAGGTTGTGGTGTGGAGGTTGTGGTGTGGAGGTTGTGGTGTGGAGGTTGTGGTGTGGAGGTTGTGGTGTTGAGGTTGTGGTGTGGAGGTTGTGGTGTGGAGGTTGTGGTGTGGCGGTTGTGGTGTGGCGGTTGTGGTGTGGAGGTTGTGGTGTGGAGGTTGTGGTGTTGAGGTTGTGGTGTTGAGGTTGAGGTTGTGGTGTGGAGGTTGTGGTGTGGAGGTTGTGGTGTGGCGGTTGTGGTGTTGAGGTTGAGGTTGTGGTGTTGAGGTTGTGGTGTGGAGGTTGTGGTGTGGAGGTTGTGGTGTGGAGGTTGTGGTGTTGAGGTTGTGGTGTGGAGGTTGTGGTGTGGAGGTTGTGGTGTTGAGGTTGTGGTGTTGAGGTTGAGGTTGTGGTGTTGAGGTTGTGGTGTTGAGGTTGAGGTTGTGGTGTTGAGGTTGTGGTGTGGAGGTTGTGGTGTAGAGGTTGTGGTGTGGAGGTTGTGGTGTGGAGGTTGTGGTGTGGAGGTTGTGGTGTGGAGGTTGAGGTTGTGGTGTGGAGGTTGTGGTGTGGAGGTTGTGGTGTGGAGGTTGTGGTGTGGAGGTTGTGGTGTTGAGGTTGAGGTTGTGGTGTTGAGGTTGTGGTGTGGAGGTTGTGGTGTGGAGGTTGTGGTGTTGAGGTTGTGGTGTTGAGGTTGTGGTGTGGAGGTTGTGTTGTGGAGGTTGTGGTGTTGAGGTTGTGGTGTTGAGGTTGTGGTGTGGAGGTTGTGGTGTTGAGGTTGTGGTGTGGAGGTTGTGGTGTTGAGGTTGTGGTGTTGAGGTTGTGGTGTTGAGGTTGTGGTGTTGAGGTTGTGGTGTTGAGGTTGTGGTGTTGAGGTTGTGGTGTGGAGGTTGTGGTGTTGAGGTTGTGGTGTTGAGGTTGTGGTGTGGAGGTTTAGGTTGTGGTGTGGAGGTTGTGGTGTGGAGGTAGTGGTGTTGAGGTTGTGGTGTTGAGGTTGTGGTGTGGAGGTTGTGGTGTTGAGGTTGTGGTGTTGAGGTTGTGGTGTGGAGGTTGTGGTGTGGAGGTTGTGGTGTGGAGGTTGTGGTGTGGAGGTTGTGGTGTGGAGGTTGTGGTGTGGAGGTTGTGGTGTTGAGGTTGTGGTGTTGAGGTTGTGGTGTTGAGGTTGTGGTGTTGAGGTTGAGGTTGTGGTGTTGAGGTTGAGTTGTTGAGGTTGAGGTTGTGGTGTTGAGGTTGAGGTTGTGGTGTTGAGGTTGTGGTGTTGAGGTTGTGGTGTTGAGGTTGAGGTTGTGGTGTTGAGGTTGTGGTGTTGAGGTAGAGGTTGTGGTGTTGAGGTTGAGGTTGTGGTGTTGAGGTTGTGGTGTGGAGGTTGTGGTGTAGAGGTTGTGGTGTGGAGGTTGTGGTGTGGAGGTTGTGGTGTGGAGGTTGTGGTGTAGAGGTTGAGGTTGTTGTGTGGAGGTTGTGGTGTGGAGGTTGTGGTGTGGAGGTTGTCGTGTGGAGGTTGTGGTGTTGAGGTTGTGGTGTTGAGGTTGTGGTGTGGAGGTTGTGGTGTGGAGGTTGTGGTGTGGAGGTTGTGGTGTTGAGGTTGTGGTGTTGAGGTTGTGGTGTGGAGGTTGTGGTGTTGAGGTTGTGGTGTTGAGGTTGTGGTGTGGAGGTTGTGGTGTTGAGGTTGTGGTGTGGAGGTTGTGGTGTTGAGGTTGTGGTGTTGAGGTTGTGGTGTTGAGGTTGTGGTGTTGAGGTTGTGGTGTTGAGGTTGTGGTGTTGAGGTTGTGGTGTTGAGGTTGTGGTGTGGAGGTTGTGCTGTTGAGGTTGTGGTGTTGAGGTTGTGGTGTGGAGGTTGAGGTTGTGGTGTGGAGGTTGTGGTGTTGAGGTTGTGGTGTGAGGTTGTGGTGTTGAGGTTGTGGTGTGGAGGTTGTGGTGTTGAGGTTGTGGTGTTGAGGTTGTGGTGTGGAGGTTGTGGTGTTGAGGTTGTGGTGTTGAGGTTGTGGTGTGGAGGTTGTGGTGTTGAGGTTGTGGTGTGGAGGTTGTGGTGTGGAGGTTGAGGTTGTGGTGTGGAGGTTGTGGTGTGGAGGTAGTGGTGTTGAGGTTGTGGTGTTGAGGTTGTGGTGTGGAGGTTGTGGTGTTGAGGTTGTGGTGTTGAGGTTGTGGTGTGGAGGTTGTGGTGTGGAGGTTGTGGTGTGGAGGTTGTGGTGTGGAGGTTGTGGTGTGGAGGTTGTGGTGTTGAGGTTGTGGTGTTGAGGTTGTGGTGTTGAGGTTGTGGTGTTGAGGTTGAGGTTGTGGTGTTGAGGTTGTGGTGTTGAGGTTGAGGTTGTGGTGTTGAGGTTGAGGTTGTGGTGTTGAGGTTGTGGTGTTGAGGTTGTGGTGTTGAGGTTGAGGTTGTGGTGTTGAGGTTGTGGTGTTGAGGTAGAGGTTGTGGTGTTGAGGTTGAGGTTGTGGTGTTGAGGTTGTGGTGTGGAGGTTGTGGTGTAGAGGTTGTGGTGTGGAGGTTGTGGTGTGGAGGTTGTGGTGTGGAGGTTGTGGTGTAGAGGTTGAGGTTGTTGTGTGGAGGTTGTGGTGTGGAGGTTGTGGTGTGGAGGTTGTGGTGTGGAGGTTGTGGTGTTGAGGTTGTGGTGTTGAGGTTGTGGTGTGGAGGTTGTGGTGTGGAGGTTGTGGTGTGGAGGTTGTGGTGTTGAGGTTGTGGTGTTGAGGTTGTGGTGTGGAGGTTGTGGTGTTGAGGTTGTGGTGTTGAGGTTGTGGTGTGGAGGTTGTGGTGTTGAGGTTGTGGTGTGGAGGTTGTGGTGTTGAGGTTGTGGTGTTGAGGTTGTGGTGTTGAGGTTGTGGTGTTGAGGTTGTGGTGTTGAGGTTGTGGTGTTGAGGTTGTGGTGTTGAGGTTGTGGTGTGGAGGTTGTGCTGTTGAGGTTGTGGTGTTGAGGTTGTGGTGTGGAGGTTGAGGTTGTGGTGTGGAGGTTGTGGTGTTGAGGTTGTGGTGTTGAGGTTGTGGTGTTGAGGTTGTGGTGTGGAGGTTGTGGTGTTGAGGTTGTGGTGTTGAGGTTGTGGTGTGGAGGTTGTGGTGTTGAGGTTGTGGTGTGGAGGTTGTGGTGTGGAGGTTGAGGTTGTGGTGTGGAGGTTGTGGTGTGGAGGTTGTGGTGTGGAGGTTGTGGTGTTGAGGTTGTGGTGTTGAGGTTGTGGTGTGGAGGTTGTGGTGTGGAGGTTGTGGTGTGGAGGTTGTGGTGTTGAGGTTGTGGTGTTGAGGTTGTGGTGTGGAGGTTGTGGTGTTGAGGTTGTGGTGTTGAGGTTGTGGTGTGGAGGTTGTGGTGTTGAGGTTGTGGTGTGGAGGTTGTGGTGTTGAGGTTGTGGTGTTGAGGTTGTGGTGTTGAGGTTGTGGTGTTGAGGTTGTGGTGTTGAGGTTATTGTTTATTCTTCTTGTTTTTAATTGTTCTTCCTGTTTGTGAGAAAATGTTTGTACTCAGGGCACCATTGGGAATGAGACCCTGAATAATACATTAAAATTAATAGTAAACATACATTTTACATTTTAGTCATTTAGCAGACGCTCTTATCCAGAGCGACTTACAGTTAGTGAGTGCATACATTTTCATGCTGGCCCCCCGTGGGAAACGAACCCACAACCCTGGCGTTGCAAGCGCCATGCTCTACCAACTGAGCTACAGGACAGGCCCCTTGACTAGGGCTGTTATGGCGACCATATTACCGCAACATCACGAGTTGTGAAGGCAGTCAAATCCCACATGACCGTTTAGTCACGGTAATTAGGCTTCTCCAAGCTCTGATGCTGCTGATGGTCATTAGTAGCCTACCAAACTTGCTAACTGCCTGGTACTCAGCACTCTATTGTCCCTCTAATCACTCTGACATCAATGCAAATGTGATTGGAAATCTAATCAAACACACTTCATGAGAGCCCATGAGCTCATGTTGCGCAACATTAGGCTATGCAATTTCATGAGAAAACAGAGTGATGGCCTCTATTAAAAAGAGGAGGATCCCATCAGCTTTCTATAGGCTTACTATATTTATTTCTCAATTATCCTAATATTAAGCACATTGCTTCGCTTTACAACAGGAGTATAGCCTACCTTGCTGGCATGAAAATGAACCACAGGAAAAGCGTCCTCCATTCGCTATTTAAGTGCATAGATGACATGTATTTCTTCCCCATCCCCCTGTTTCGATACAGGTGCATGATAATGGTCCATTCTGAATCAAAACAAATTTCACACATATATCATTTAGTATATGTAAAGACAAGATTAAATCAAGAATAATGTGATGGGGTGACAATATTAGCCTATCACTTGTGAATTATATGTTATCACTTGTGAATGATGCCCAGCTTAAGGCAAGAAACAGCAAATGCTTTTTTGGGGGGACTCAAATCATAGTCGCACACCTCATGTAGCCTAGCCCATAGGCCTACATGTTTTGATAAGGTTTGTGTCACAACTAAAGTGGCCAAATAACTTCCTTAAAATGAAGCACATTAATCCGCTTTACAATGGGTGTAGAGCCTAACTGGCATACATACGCAGATAATTTTCACCATAAAAATGCAACTTTATAATAAAATCATTACATGCATAATCGCATTTGTGGTCACTTTTGAGAATTGTGCTAATGGAACATTTGTGCTTATAGCCTGCTGCCGTGTGCACATTGCTGCGCTCATAATGTGAAGAAATAGCCTAATAGTTTATCAACATTTTAAGCAAAACGTTCTCATCTGTTGCGTCAGGCTCATTGCTTAAAACAGGTTTTTTGATGCTAGTGGTTGTATTAATTTGGGATCTATCGCATCCCACAACTGTCCCAGACTATGTTTAGAATATTTATTTCTCGCACAGAATAGAACAGGTCAACTTTTGTACTATGGGGGATAGTTGATTGACATAGGCTAGTGCTTTTGATGTTCGTTAGGCCTACTCATTGTGTTGGCTGACGAAAAGTAAATGTGGACATTTCTTCCAATATCTTCAATATGCGCCTCGGAATTGGATAAGGACGCGTGCAGTTGCGTCCCGGATGTGTCTGTCTTCACTTGTAGCCCGTGAGAAAGACCCGATCATGTGACGGAGAGCCATGTGAGTGAGAGGTGCTTCGGCATCCAGCCGGGAGAAGGGAATTATAATTAATATATTCAGTCCAAGGGCACAACGGCCTTTTTTAGCGGGCATTACGGCCACACAAAGGGGACGCAGCCGGGAAATTTGAGGCATTATCAAGTGCTTGTCAAATTGTGAATGAGAGACTGATGAAGTGTGTACAGCCTGCGCAAAAAAACAAAGCAGATGCAATTTTTTTCAAATCAGATCAGGGCCTAACATAAGGACAACTCAGAGGATGCTATTCTGTTCTTCTGAAATAGACTACATTTTCTTCATATCTTGTTTCTTTAGACCTGTCTAAAATAAATAATGTATTTATTGTGATGGTGTAGGCTATATTACATGGATTTTTTTTTTAATTTTTTTATGTAGATGTTCCAAAGGTCTGCATCAGTGGCTTGTAGGCTGTGTGTGGAAGCCAGGAGATGCTAAATGTGTTTTATGTTAATTAACGGTCAATTACCATGAGACCAGCAGTTAATTGCTTGACCAATCACCGGCTGACAAAATGTCATGACCACCACAGCCCTACTCTTGACTTATTCCATATTTTGTTATGTTACAGCCTGAATTCAAAATGGATTCAATATTTATTTTTTTACCCATCTACAGAAAATACCCCATAATGACAAAGAAATTTTAGCAAATGTATTGAAAATGAAATACAGAAATATCTAATTTACACAAGTATTCACCCCCCCTGAGTCAACATTTTGTAGAAGCACTGTTGGCGGCAATTACAGCTACAGCGAGTCTTTTAGAGTAAGTCTCTTAAGAAATGTTCAGGCGCTGTCAAGTTGATTGTTGATCATTGCTAGACCACAATTTTCAAGTCTTGCCATAGATCTTCAAGCCGATTTAAGTCAAATTGTAACTAGGCCACACAGGAACAGTCAATGTTGTCTTGGTAAGCAACTCCAGTGTAGATTTGGCCTTGTGTTTTAGGTTATTGTCCTTCTGAAAGTGTAATTCATCTCCCAGTGTCTGTTGGAAAGCAGACTGAACCAAGTTTTCCTCTAAGATTTTGCCTGTGCTTAGCTATATTCCGTTTATTTTTATCCTTAATAAAACTCCCTAGACCTTACCGATGACAAGCATACCCATTACATGATGCAGCCACCACCATGCTTGAAAATATGAAGAGTGGTATTCAGTGATGTGTTGTGTTGGATTTGCCCCAAACATAACGCTTTGTATTCAGGACATAAAGTTAATTTCTTTGCCACATTTTTTGCAGTATTACTTTAGTGCCTTGTTGCAAACACAATGCATGTTTTGGAATATTTTTATTCTGTACAGGCTTCCTTCTTTTCACTCTGTCAATTAAGTTAGTATTGTGGAGTAACTACAATGTTGTTGATCCATCCCCAGTTTTCTCCTATCACAGCCAATAAACTCTGTAACTGTTTTAAAGTTACCATTGGCCTCATGGTGAAATCCCTGAGCGGTTTCCTTCCTCTCAGGCAACTGAGTTAGGAAGGAAACCTGTATCTTTGTAGTGACTGGGTGTATTGATACACCATCCAAAGTGTAATTAATAACTTCACCATGCTCAAAGGAATATTCAATGTCTGCTTATTTTTTTTACCCGTCTACCAATAGGTGCCCTTCTTTGCGAACCATTGGAAAACCTCCCTGGTAACATAATTCCACTTTGACATTGTGGGGTATTGTGTGTAGATCAGTAACACAAAATCTCAATTTATTCCATTTAAAATTAATGTGGAAAAGGTTAAGGGTTATGAATACTTTCCTGAAGGCACTGAACCTATATGTCATGAAGTCAGTCCCAAATGGTACCCTATTCCCTTTATAAAGGAAGTAGCGTCGTCTGAGTCAATATAATTAATTACTTTTCTATTATTTCTCTATGTTCTTTCTCTCTGCATTGTTGGGAAGGTCCCGTAAGTAAACATTACACTGTTGGTCTACACCTGTTGTTTACGAAGCGTGTGATGAATAAGATTTGATTTGTGAAGTACTGTTAGGATCTACATTTCTACTACTACTTCCAGACTTGAATTCCTGCTGGGATCAAGTACACACACTGTACTAAAATGTATCCACTGACTGTACTGTCTTCAGAACATGGGAAGGACCAGGATGTAGCACTGTCGATAACCTACTTTGTTCCTCCTTCAGGAAAAAACAGATAGCAAGCAAGCAAGATTTCTGGCTCTCACAGACCTGTAACTTCTTCTTTAAGAGGCTCCTCTGTCCTCCACTCGTTACCTGTATTAATGGCACCTGTTTGAACTTATTATCAGTATAAAAGACACCTGTCCACAACCTCAAACAGTCACACTCCAAACTCCACTATGGCCAAGACCAAAGAGCTGACAAGGTGATATGAGCCATATGTAGACTCTTCTATAACCCTGATACAACCCTTCCACTGAGCTGCTGCTGCGGTGGAAAGGACACTACTGGGTCCCCTCTCTATATCAGGACTCTCCAACTCTGTTCCTGGAGAGCTACAGTCCATTGTGTTTTTAATAATAATAATATAATAATAGATAGACAAGGAGGACTTCTGAAAGTGGTGGAGTTTCCATAGACAGGGCAGGACTAAACCCAAATCTGGGGCCCTGGGCAAGAAAATGTTTGAGGCCTCCCTCTTGGCAGCGGAGAGATGAAGCTAAAGCTGTTTTTGAAGCTAATTTCCTGCAGTTCTGCCGTATTTTGCCGTGGCTTATGCCGTGTTCTTATGTTGTCTGAGTGCCCAGTCGGTAATCCAGCCTCGTCCATATAAAGAGGTCTGACATCCTCCTTCTGAGGGGTGAGAACTGACAGACACAGATTGAGCAATGCCAATATAAATGAGGCTGTCAAGCAGCACTCTACACTTTTCCCTGAAGCCCACTTCACCTGGCCACTAACTATGGGGTAGACAACTCTGTGGTTGTGTGTTCTGGATCTGCCACTAACGAGCGCCATCCAGGTGAAAGCCAAGAAGGGTAAGACCAAGCAGGATTATTTTTAAAGGAATCTCAGAAATGCTGTAGCAGTGATTTATTCTGATCTATGTACAGAAAAAAAGGTGCTATCTAGAACCTAAAAGGGTTCTTTGGCTGTCACCATATGAGAACCCTTTGGGTTCTAGTTAACGTTAGCTAGTTAACGTTAGCTTGGCTCTCTCTGTGTGTTCGTGCCGTGGGAGGAGGGGTTTCTTCTTTGTCTGAAAGCAATGGCTAGCTAGAATGCTAACTATTCTAGCTAACTAACTAGCTGAATAAGTTGACGACGGACTCGCTCAAGCTGTCGGGACTAACCCACAACGTTAGACACGGACACGAATGATCTGCTTGGCGGGTTGACACACTGGTGGTTTGTTGTGGCCGAGTATTGGTGCTAAACCGTGTTGTTGGAGCCCGGCATGCTAGTTGGCTGTGGCGTCATATGACTAGGTGCCCTGGACGATTTTCACGGAAGAATACTGTACCAAGTTAGCTAGCTGAATAAACTAAGTTAGTCTATTCCTAGAAAACATTGAACCGCTGTTGTTTACAACAATTATAGTTTCTGAGGTGGAAGTTGGGAGAGTTTTATTTGGGTGTTTCAGTAAAACGTAAGTGAGGGAGGCCCCGCTCTCTTGCTTTCCCAGATGTTTAGTTCATTTCATTCCGATCTCCTTTGCATTATTGTAGCCATTTTCTGTAGCCTGTCAACTATGCCTCTGTCTATCCCTGTTCTTTCCTCTCCGCACAGGCTATACAAACGCCTCACACCGCGTGGCTGCTGCCTCTCTAACCTGGTGGTCCCTGCACGCACCACACACCTGGAGTTCCAGGTCTCAGGCAGCCTCTGGAACTGCCGTTCTGCTGCCAACAAGGCAGAGTTCATCTCAACCTATGCTACCCTCCAGTCCCTCGACTTCTTGGCGCTGACGGAAACATGGATTACCACTGAAAACACTGCTACTCCTACTGCTCTCTCCTCGTCTGACCATGTGTTCTCGCATACCCCGAGAGCATCTGGTCAGCGGGGTGGTGGCACAGGAATCTTCATCTCTCCCAAGTGGACATTCTCTCTTTTTCCCCTGACCCATCTGTCTATCTCCTCATTTGAATTCCATGCTGTCACAGTCACTAGCTCATTCAAGCTTAACATCCTTGTCATTTATCACCCTCCAGGTTCCCTTGGAGAGTTCATCAATGAGCTTGACGCCTTGATAAGTTCCTTTCCTGAGGATGGCTCACCCCTCACAGTTCTGGGTGACTTCAACCTCCCTACGTCTATCTTTGACTCATTTCTCTCTGCCTCCTTCTTTCCACTCCTCTCCTCTTTTGACCTCACCCTCTCACCGTCCCCCCCTACTCACAAGGCAGGCAATACGCTTGACCTCATCTTTACTAGATGCTGTTCTTCTACTAATCTCACTGCAACTCCCCTCCATGTCTCCGACCACTACTTTGTATCCTTTTCTTTCTCGCTCTCCTCCAACACTACTCACTCTGCCCCTACTCAGATGGTAATGCGCCGACGCAACCTTCGCTCTCTCTCTCCCGCTACTCTCTCCTCTTCCATCCTATCATCTCTTCCCTCTGCTCAATCCTTCTCCCTCCAATCTCCTGATTCTGCCTCCTCAACCTTCCTCTCCTCCCTTTCTGCATCCTTTGACTCTCTTTGTCCCCTATCCTCCCGGGCCGGCTCGGGCCTCCCCTCCTGCTCCGTGGCTTGATGACTCATTGCAAGCTCACAGAACAGTGCTCCGGACAGCCGAGCGGAAATGGAGGAAAACTAGACTCCCTGCGGACCTGGCATCTTTTCACTCCCTCCTCTCTACATTTTCTTCATCTGTTTCTGCTGCTAAGGCCAGTTTCTAGCCCTCTAAATTCCAAGCATCTGCCTCTAACCCTAGGAAGCTCTTTGCCATCTTCTCCTCCCTGCTGAATCCTCCTCCCCCTCCCCCCCTCCTCCCTCTCTGTGGATGACTTCGTCAACCATTTTGAAAAGAAGGTTGACGACATCCGATCCTCGTTTGTTAAGTCTAATGACACTGCTGGTCCTGCTCACACTACCCTACCCTATGCTTTGACTTCTTTCTCCCCTCTCTCTCCAGATAAAATCTTGCAACTTGTGACGGCCGGCCGCCCAACAACCTGCCCGCTTGACCCTATCCCCTCCTCTCTTCTCCAGACCATCTCCGGTGACCTTCTCCCTTACCTCACCTCGCTCATCAACTCATCCTTGACCGCTGGCTATGTCCCTTCCATCTTCAAGAGAGCGAGAGTTGCACCCCTTCTCAAAAAACCAACACTCGGTCCCTCTGATGTCAACAACTACAGACCAGTATCCCTTCTTTCTTTTCTCTCCAAAACTCTTGAGCGTGCCGTCTTTAGCCAATTCTCTTGCTATCTCTCTCAGAATGACCTTCTTGATCCAAACCAGTCAGGTTTCATGACTGGTCATTCAACTGAGACTGCTCTTCTCTGTGTCACGGAGGCTCTCCGCACTGCTAAAGCTAACTCTCTCTCCTCTGCTCTTGTCCTTCTAGACCTGTCTGCTGCCTTTGATACTGTGAACCATCAGATCCTCCTCTCCACCCTCTCCGAGCTGGGCATCTCCGGCGTGGCTCACTCTTGGATTGCGTCCTACCTTTTTTTTTTATAAAAAATAAATCAAATAATAATAATAATATTGTAAAGTGGTTATCCCACTGGCTATAAGGTGAATGCACCAATTTGTAAGTCGCTCTGGATAAGAGCGTCTGCTAAATGATGTAAAAGTAAATGTAAATGAAGAACCAGTTTTGGTTCCAGGTAGAACCCTTTCCACAGAGGATTCTATATGGAACCCAAAAGGGTTCTACCTGAAACCAAAAAGGGTTATCCTATGGGGACAGCAGAATAACTATTTTGGAACCCTTTTTTCTAAGAGTTAGACATGGACAAGGAGTTAAACTTAGAGATGGATACAATATCTATTTCTATAGCTACTGTATCTATATGGAGTTAGGTAAAGTATTTGTTTATATGGATTCAACTATCAGTCAAGAACAATAGCATTTTCCTATTATGGTTTTAGGAAATCCGAGTGCAATAAAGTATTGATCTATCTATCTATAGCAATTCCACTCTGCAAACAATAATGGATTTATATTATGGTGTTGCCTATTCACATCTGAGGCACTACATATGTCAAGGGATTTGAATTAAATGATTCAAATTCAAGTGATTTGACTGTATGTTGAGCAACTTCAGTTGTTGATTGACACATTGGTACATTTGTATTTAATCTATGTAATTAACAACGTTCATGATCTTTATTCCCAGTGTAACTCTTTATTCAGGTAGAACCCTTTTGGGTTCCATATAGAATCCTCTGTGGAAAGGGTATCATGGTCCAAACACACCAAGACAGTCGTGAAGAGGGCACGACAAAGCCTATTCCCCCTCAGGAGACTAAAAAGATTTGGCATGGGTCCTCAGATCCTCAAAAAATTCTACAGCTGCACCATCGAGAGCATCCTGACTGGTTGCATCACCGCCTGGTATGGCAACTGCTTGGCCTCTGACCGCAAGGCACTACAGAGGGTAGTGCGTACGGCCCAGTACATCACTGGGGCAAAGCTCCCTGCCATTCAGGACCTCTATACCAGGCGGTGTCAGAGGAAGGCCCTCAAAATTGTCAAAGACTCCAGCCACCCTAGTCATAGACTGTTCTCTCTGCTACCGCACGGCAAGCGGTACCGGAGTGCCAAGTCTAGGTCCAAAAGACTTCTCAACAGCTTCTACCCCCAAGCCATAAGACTCCTGAACAGCTAATCATGGCTACCCGGACTATTTGCACTGCCCCCCCACCCCATCCTTTTTACGCTGCTGCTACTCTGTTAAGTATTTATGCATAGTCACTTTAACTCTACCCACATGTACATATTACCTCAACTACCTCAACTAGCCGGCGCCCCCGCACATTGACTCTGCAACGGTACCCCCCTGTATATATAGCCTCCCTACTGTCACTTTATTTTACTGTATATATAGCCTCCCTACTGTCACTTTATTTTACTTCTGCTCTTTTTTTCTCAACACTTTTTTTGTTGTTTTATTCTTACTTTTTTTGTTTAAAATAAATGCACTGTTGGTTAAGGGCTGTAAGTAAGCATTTCACTGTAATGTCTGCACCTGTTGTATTCGGCGCATGTGACCAATAAAATTTGATTAGATTTGATTTGATTTGATTTGATTTGAACTCTGCCGTACTACAATGGAGGAGTTCAACTGGAGTGGAACGCAGTTTACACCAAACCTGTCATGTGGAACGGAGGAGATGTCGTCATGGCTGTTATAAGAAAGTATCATGCAGCACTTATTAATGTGTTACATTTACATTTTTAGTCATTTAGCAGACGCTCTTATCCAGAGCCACTTACAGTTAGTGAATGCATACATGTTTCTTTTGTTTTTTTCATACTGGCCCCCCCGTGGGAAACGAACGAGTGTTCACAGAGGTTTCATTGGTCTGTTTTACAAGAATTCAAATATGCAATTGTTCTACATGTCTGTTATCATCCAATGTGAAAGTTGAATCATATGATGGATTTCTCTGCGTTAGTTGAAGCTGGATTCAGAATATACCAACTGTACCTGTGGTCTCTGTGGAGACTTCATTGGTCTTTCCATCCACATTGAGTTCATTCAAAATGGTGAGCATTAATAAGGATTATAACCATGACGATGCATGAACATTTACATCATGCACAGTATAGTCATTTATAAGTCATTTCTAAGCATTTAAAATGACTTATTTAGTTATTATTAACATATTATTTATGTTACATATT
This sequence comes from Coregonus lavaretus, assembly GCF_964263955.1. Lineage (NCBI taxonomy): Eukaryota > Metazoa > Chordata > Actinopteri > Salmoniformes > Salmonidae > Coregonus > Coregonus lavaretus. Next base: position 3,343,267 of record NC_139996.1, read on the forward strand.
CTAAGTGGCTGTTACTGTATATATTCTAAGTGGCTGTTACTGTAAATATTCTAAGTGGCTGTTACTGTAAATATTCTAAGTGGCTGTTACTGTAAATATTCTAAGTGGCTGTTACTGTAAATATTCTAAGTGGCTGTTACTGTAAATATTCTAAGTCATTGTAATTTCATACAGGTTGTAAGATCACTAATATACATAATTGTATCTCCGTGCAGGTCGTTAGGTGAGCCCCATTGAGTTTGGCAACAGGCAGAGGGTCCACAGGCCCAATGAGGATTGAAGAGAGAGACGGACACCACCAACAACTACCCCCCAGACAACAGAACCACTCCACCAACAACTACCCCCAGACAACAGAACCACTCCACCAACAAATACCCCCCAGACAACAGAACCACACCACCAACAACTACCCCCCAGACAACAGAACCACTCCACCAACAACTACCCCCCAGACAACAGAACCACTCCACCAACAACTACCCCCAGACAACAGAACCACACCACCAACAACTACCCCCAGACAACAGAACCACACCACCAACAACTACCCCCAGACAACAGAACCACTCCACCAACAACTACCCCCAGACAAAAGAACCACACCACCAACAACTACCCCCCAGACAACAGAACCACTCGACCAACAACTACCCCCCAGACAACAGAACCACTCCACCAACAACTACCCCCAGACAACAGAACCACACCACCAACAACTACCCCCAGACAACAGAACCACTAACTACAACAACTACCCCCAGACAACAGAACCACTCCACCAACAACTACCCCCAGACAACAGAACCACACCACCAACAACTACCCCCAGACAACAGAACCACTCCACCAACAACTACCCCCCAGACAACAGAACCACTCCACCAACAACTACCCCCAGACAACAGAACCACACCACCAACAACTACCCCCAGACAACAGAACCACTAACTACAAAAACTACCCCCAGACAACAGAACCACACCACCAACAACTACACCCAGACAACAGAACCACTAACTACAACAACTACCCCCAGACAACAGAACCACACATTTTTACATTTTACATTTTACATTTTAGTCATTTAGCAGACGCTCTTAACCAGAGCGACTTACAGGAGCAATTAGGGTTAAGTGCCTTGCTCAAGGGCACATTAACGTCATTTAGCAGACGCTCTTAGCCAGAGCGACTCACAAATTGGTGCGTTCACCCTATAGCCAGTGGGATAACCACTTTACAATTTGGGGGGGGGGGGGGGGGGGGGGTTAGAAGGAATACTTTAGCCTATCCCAGGTATTCCTTAAAGAGGTGGGGTTTCAAATGTCTCCGGAAGGTGGTGAGTGACTCCGCTGTCCTGGCGTCGTGAGGGAGCTTGTTCCACCATTGGGGTGCCAGAGCAGCGAACAGTTTTGACTGGGCTGAGGGGGAGCTGTGCTTCCGCAGAGGAAGGGGAGCCAGCAGGCCAGAGGTGGATGAACGCAATGTCCTCGTTTGGGGACCACACCACCAACAACTACCCCCAGACAACAGAACCACTAACTACAACAACTACCCCCAGACAACAGAACCACTAACTACAACAACTACCCCCAGACAACAGAACCACTTACTACAACAACTACCCCCCAGACAACAGAACCACTCCACCAACAACTACCCCCCAGACAAAAGAACCACACCACCAACAACTACCCCCAGACAACAGAACCACACCACCAACAACTACCCCCAGACAACAGAACCACACCAACAAAAACTACCCCCAGACAACAGAACCACACCACCAACAACTACCCCCAGACAACAGAACCACACCACCAACAACTACCCCCAGACAACAGAACCACTTACTACAACAACTACAACCCAGACAACAGAACCACACCACCAACAACTACCACCAGACAACAGAACCACTAACTACAACAACTACCCCCAGACAACAGATACACTAACTACAACAACTACCCCCAGACAACAGAACCACTAACTACAACAACTACCCCCAGACAACAGAACCACACCACCAACAACTACCCCCCAGACAACAGAACCACTAACTACAACAACTACCCCCAGACAACAGAACCACTAACTACAACAACTACCCCCAGACAACAGAACCACACCACCAACAACTACCCCCAGACAACAGAACCACTCCACCAACAACTACCCCCAGACAACAGAACCACTAACTACAACAACTACCCCCAGACAACAGAACCACTCCAACAACCACTACCCCCAGACAACAGAACCACACCACCAACAACTACCCCCAGACAACAGAACTACTCCACCAACAACTACCCCCCAGACAACAGAACCACACCACCAACAACTACCCCCAGACAACAGAACCACTCCACCAACAACTACCCCCAGACAACAGAACCACACCACCAACAACTACCCCAGACAACAGAACCACTAACTACAACAACTACCCCCCAGACAACAGAACCACTCCACCAACAACTACCCCCAGACAACAGAACCACACCACCAACAACTACCCCCCAGACAACAGAACCACACCACCAACAACTACCCCAGACAACAGAACCACACCACCAACAACTACCCCCCAGACAACAGAACCACACCACCAACAACTACCCCCAGACAACAGAACCACACCACCAACAACTACCCCCAGACAACAGAACCACTAACTACAACAACTACCCCCAGACAACAGAACCACACCACCAGCAACTACCCCCAGACAACAGAACCACTAACTACAACAACTACCCCCAGACAACAGAACCACACCACTAACAACTACCCCCAGACAACAGAACCACACCACCAACAACTACCCCCAGACAACAGAACCACACCACCAACAACTACCCCCAGACAACAGAACCACACCACCAACAACTACCCCCAGACAACAGAACCACTAACTACAACAACTACCCCCAGACAACAGAACCACACCACCAACAACTACCCCCAGACAACAGAACCACACCACCAACAACTACCCCCAGACAACAGAACCACTTACTACAACAACTACCCCCCAGACAACAGAACCACACCACCAACAACTACCACCAGACAACAGAACCACTAACTACAACAACTACCCCCAGACAACAGAACCACTAACTACAACAACTACCCCCAGACAACAGAACCACACCACCAACAACTACCCCCCAGACAACAGAACCACTAACTACAACAACTACCCCCAGACAACAGAACCACTAACTACAACAACTACCCCCAGACAACAGAACCACACCACCAACAACTACCCCCAGACAACAGAACCACACCACCAACAACTACCCCCAGACAACAGAACCACTCCACCAACAACTACCCCCAGACAACAGAACCACTAACTACAACAACTACCCCCAGACAACAGAACCACTCCAACAACCACTACCCCCAGACAACAGAACCACACCACCAACAACTACCCCCAGACAACAGAACCACTCCACCAACAACTACCCCCCAGACAACAGAACCACACCACCAACAACTACCCCCAGACAACAGAACCACTCCACCAACAACTACCCCCAGACAACAGAACCACACCACCAACAACTACCCCCAGACAACAGAACCACACCACCAACAACTACCCCCAGACAACAGAACCACTAACTACAACAACTACCCCCAGACAACAGAACCACTCCACCAACAACTACCCCCAGACAACAGAACCACTAACTACAACAACTACCCCCAGACAACAGAACCACTCCACCAACAACTACCCCCCAGACAACAGAACCACACCACCAACAACTACCCCCAGACAACAGAACCACTCCACCAACAACTACCCCCCAGACAACAGAACCACACCACCAACAACTACCCCCAGACAACAGAACCACTCCACCAACAACTACCCCCAGACAACAGAACCACTCCACCAACAACTACCCCCCAGACAACAGAACCACACCACCAACAACTACCCCCAGACAACAGAACCACTCCACCAACAACTATCCCCAGACAACAGAACCACTAACTACAACAACTACCCCCAGACAACAGAACCACACCACCAACAACTACCCCAGACAACAGAACCACACCACCAACAACTACCCCCCAGACAACAGAACCACACCACCAACAACTACCCCCAGACAACAGAACCACACCACCAGCAACTACCCCCAGACAACAGAACCACTAACTACAACAAATACCCCCAGACAACAGAACCAAACCACCAACAACTACCCCCAGACAACAGAACCACACCACCAACAACTACCCCCAGACAACAGAACCACTAACTACAACAACTACCCCCAGACAACAGAACCACACCACCAACAACTACCCCCAGACAACAGAACCACTAACTACAACAACTACCCCCAGACAACAGAACCACACTACCAACAACTACCCCCAGACAACAGAACCACACCACCAACAACTACCCCCAGACAACAGAACCACTAACTACAACAACTACCCCCAGACAACAGAACCACACCACCAACAACTACCCCCAGACAACAGAACCACACCACCAACAACTACCCCCAGACAACAGAACCACACCACCAACAACTACCCCCAGACAACAGAACCACACCACCAAAAACTACCCCAGACAACATAACCACACCAACAACAACTACCCCCAGACAACAGAACCACACCACCAACAACTACCATCAGACAACAGAACCACTAACTACAACAACTACCCCCAGACAACAGAACCACACTACCAACAACTACCCCCAGACAACAGAACCACACCACCAACAACTACCCCCAGACAACAGAACCACACCACCAACAACTACCCCCAGACAACAGAACCACTCCACCAACAACTACCCCCCAGACAACAGAACCACACCACCAACAACTACCCCCAGACAACAGAACCACTCCACCAACAACTACCCCCAGACAACAGAACCACACCACCAACAACTACCCCCAGACAACAGAACCACTCCACCAACAACTACCCCCCAGACAACGGAACCACACCACCAACAACTACCCCCAGACAACAGAACCACTAACTACAACAACTACCCCCAGACAACAGAACCACACCACCAACAACTACCCCCAGACAACAGAACCACACCACCAACAACTACCCCCCAGACAACAGAACCACACCACCAACAACTACCCCCAGACAACAGAACCACACAACCAACAACTACCCCCAGACAACAGAACCACTAACTACAACAACTACCCCCAGACAACAGAACCACACCACCAGCAACTACCCCCAGACAACAGAACCACTAACTACAACAACTACCCCCAGACAACAGAACCAAACCACCAACAACTACCCCCAGACAACAGAACCACACCACCAACAACTACCCCCAGACAACAGAACCACACCACCAACAACTACCCCCAGACAACAGAACCACTAACTACAACAACTACCCCCAGACAACAGAACCACACTACCAACAACTACCCCCAGACAACAGAACCACACCACCAACAACTACCCCCAGACAACAGAACCACTAACTACAACAACTACCCCCAGACAACAGAACCACACCACCAACAACTACCCCCAGACAACAGAACCACACCACCAACAACTACCCCTAGACAACAGAACAACTAACTACAACAACTACCCCCAGACAACAGAACCACTCCACCAACAACTACCCTAGACAACAGAACCACACCACCAACAACTACCCCCAGACAACAGAACCACTAACTACAACAACTACCCCAGACAACAGAACCACTCCAACAACCACTACCCCCAGACAACAGAACCACTAACTACAACAACTACCCCCCAGACAACAGAACCACACCACCAACAACTACCCCCCAGACAACAGAACCACACCACCAACAACTACCCCCAGACAACAGAACCACACCACCAACAACTACCCCCAGACAACAGAACCACTCCACCAACAACTATCCCCAGACAACAGAACCACTAACTACAACAACTACCCCCCAGACAACAGAACCACACCACCAACAACTACCCCCAGACAACAGAACCACACCACCAACAACTACCCCCCAGACAACAGAACCACACCACCAACAACTACCCCCAGACAACAGAACCACACCACCAACAACTACCCCCAGACAACAGAACCACTAACTACAACAACTACCCCCAGACAACAAAACCACACCACCAACAACTACCCCCAGACAACAGAACCACACCACCAACAACTACCCCCAGACAACAGAACCACTAACTACAACAACTACCCCCAGACAACAGAACCACACCACCAACAACTACCCCCAGACAACAGAACCACACCACCAACAACTACCCCCAGACAACAGAACCACACCACCAACAACTACCCCCAGACAACAGAACCACACCACCAACAACTACCCCCAGACAACAGAACCACTAACTACAACAACTACCCCCACACAACAGAACCACAACACCAACAACTACCCCCAGACAACAGAACCACACCACCAACAACTACCCCCCAGACAACAGAACCACACCACCAACAACTACCCCCCAGACAACAGAAACACACCACCAACAACTACCCCCAGACAACAGAACCACTCCACCAACAACTACCCCCAGACAACAGAACCACTAACTACAACAACTACCCCCCAGACAACAGAACCACACCACCAACAACTACCCCCAGACAACAGAACCACACCACCAACAACTACCCCCCAGACAACAGAACCACACCACCAACAACTACCCCCAGACAACAGAACCACACCACCAACAACTACCCCCAGACAACAGAACCACTAACTACAACAACTACCCCCAGACAACAGAACCACACCACCAGCAACTACCCCCAGACAACAGAACCACACCACCAACAACTACCCCCCAGACAACAGAACCACACCACCAACAACTACCCCCAGACAACAGAACCACACCACCAACAACTACCCCCAGACAACAGAACCACACCACCAAAAACTACCCCCAGACAACAGAACCACTAACTACAACAACTACCCTCAGACAACAGAACCACACCACCAACAACTACCCCCCAGACAACAGAACCACACCACCAACAACTACCCCCCAGACAACAGAACCACACCACCAACAACTACCCCCCAGACAACAGAACCACACCACCAACAACTACCCCCAGACAACAGAACCACTAACTACAACAACTACCCCCAGACAACAGAACCACACCACCAACAACTACCCCCCAGACAACAGAACCACACCACCAACAACTACCCCCCAGACAACAGAACCACACCACCAACAACTACCCCCAGACAACAGAACCACACCACCAACAACTACCCCCCAGACAACAGAACCACACCACCAACAACTACCCCCAGACAACAGAACCACACCACCAACAACTACCCCCAGACAACAGAACCACTAACTACAACAACTACCCCCAGACAACAGAACCACACCACCAACAACTACCCCCAGACAACAGAACCACTAACTACAACAACTACCCCCAGACAACAGAACCACTAACTACAACAACTACCCCCAGACAACAGAACCACACCACCAACAACTACCCCCAGACAACAGAACCACACCACCAACAACTACCCCCCAGACAACAGAACCACACCACCAACAACTACCCCCAGACAACAGAACCACACCACCAACAACTACCCCCAGACAACAGAACCACTAACTACAACAACTACCCCCAGACAACAGAACCACACCACCAACAACTACCCCCAGACAACAGAACCACACCACCAACAACTACCCCCAGACAACAGAACAACTAACTACAACAACTACCCCCAGACAACAGAACCACTCCACCAACAACTACCCCCAGACAACAGAACCACACCACCAACAACTACCCCCAGACAACAGAACCACTAACTACAACAACTACCCCCAGACAACAGAACCACACCACCAACAACTACCCCCAGACAACAGAACCACACCAACAACAACTACCCCCAGACAACAGAACCACACCACCAACAACTACCCCCAGACAACATAACCACACCACCAACAACTACCCCCAGACAACAGAACCACACCACCAACAACTACCATCAGACAACAGAACCACTAACTACAACAACTACCCCCAGACAACAGAACCACACTACCAACAACTACCCCCAGACAACAGAACCACACCACCAACAACTACCCCCAGACAACAGAACCACACAACCAACAACTACCCTCAGACAACAGAACCACACCACCAACAACTACCCCCAGACAACAGAACCACTAACTACAACAACTACCCCCAGACAACAGAACCACACCACCAACAACTACCCCCAGACAACAGAACCACTAACTACAACAACTACCCCCACACAACAGAACCACACCACCAACAACTACCCCCAGACAACAGAACCACACCACCAACAACTACCCCCAGACAACAGAACCACTAACTACAACAACTACCCCCACACAACAGAACCACACCACCAACATCTACCCCCAGACAACAGAACCACACCACCAACAACTACCCCCCAGACAACAGAACCACACCACCAACAACTACCCCCCAGACAACAGAACCACACCACCAACAACTACCCCCAGACAACAGAACCACTCCACCAACAACTATCCCCAGACAACAGAACCACTAACTACAACAACTACCCCCCAGACAACAGAACCACACCACCAACAACTACCCCCAGACAACAGAACCACACCACCAACAACTACCCCCCAGACAACAGAACCACACCACCAACAACTACCCCCAGACAACAGAACCACACCACCAACAACTACCCCCAGACAACAGAACCACTAACTACAACAACTACCCCCAGACAACAGAACCACACCACCAGCAACTACCCCCAGACAACAGAACCACACCACCAACAACTACCCCCCAGACAACAGAACCACACCACCAACAACTACCCCCAGACAACAGAACCACTAACTACAACAACTACCCCCAGACAACAAAACCACACCACCAACAACTACCCCCAGACAACAGAACCACACCACCAACAACTACCCCCAGACAACAGAACCACTAACTACAACAACTACCCCCAGACAACAGAACCACTCCAACAACCACTACCCCCAGACAACAGAACCACTAACTACAACAACTACCCCCAGACAACAGAACCACTAACTACAACAACTACCCCCAGACAACAGAACCACACCACCAACAACTACCCCCAGACAACAGAACCACACCACCAACAACTACCCCCCAGACAACAGAACCACACCACCAACAACTACCCCACAGACAACAGAACCACACCACCAACAACTACCCCCCAGACAACAGAACCACACCACCAACAACTACCCCCCAGACAACAGAACCACACCACCAACAACTACCCCCAGACAACAGAACCACACCACCAACAACTACCCCCAGACAACAGAACCACTAACTACAACAACTACCCCCAGACAACAGAACCACACCACCAACAACTACCCCCAGACAACAGAACCACTAACTACAACAACTACCCCCAGACAACAGAACCACTAACTACAACAACTACCCCCAGACAACAGAACCACACCACCCCCAGAGACATGCATGTACTCCTTGCATTCCTACTTGTGAGTGGTCAGAATGGTATGATGAAGATGATGAGTGACTGGGAAACGGAGTGGAAACTAAGTGTGTAAAGATCCACAGGATATTGAATGTGTAGCTACAGACTATCCTGATATGAGCTTAGAGGACTATGTAGCTGGGACAGGCCACGGTGTAGAGTGAGATGAAAAATAAACAGACTCAGAGACCATTAAAGTGCGAGAACTATACGATTTGAGTCCTCTGTTGCATTGTATGTATCTCAACAACAAAACCACCCATAACAACCCCCAAGACAACCCAAAAACCCACAACACCCAAGATGACTGAAAAACCAACAACTGTAAAATCCACAACCCCTTAGACAACTGAAGAACCCACAACAGCAACACCCCGGACAACCAAAAAACACACTGAACCAACAACCCAAAAAACCCACATAACCAACAACCCAAAAAACCCACAGAACCAACAACCCAAAAAACCCACAGAACCAACAACCGAAAAAACCCACTGAACCAACAACTGTAAAACCAACAAATCAAATTGTATTTATCACATGCGCCAAATACAACTGGTGTAGGTAGACTTTACAGTGAAATGCTTGCTTAGGAAACTTTCCCAACGATGCAGAGTTTAATATAAAATAGTAACTAACACGAGGAATAAAATCAAATACACAAGAATAGAGCTATATACAGGGATTACCAGTACCAGATCAATGTGGAGCTATATACAGGGAGTACCAATACCAGATCAATGTGGAGCTATATACAGGGAGTATCAGTACCAGATCAATGTGGAGCTATATACAGGAAGTACCAGTACCAGATCAATGTGGACCTATATACAGGGAGTACCAGTACCAGATCAATGTGGAGATATATACAGGAAGTACCAGTACCAGATCAATGTGGAGCTATATACAGGGAGTACCAGTACCAGATCAATGTGGAGCTATATACAGGGAGTACCAGTACCAGATCAATGTGGAGCTATATACAGGGAGTACCAGTACCAGATCAATGTGTAGAGGTACAAGGTATTTGAGGTAAATATGGACATGAAGACAGGGTAAAGTGACTAGTCATCAGGATAGATACTAATAAGGTATTTGAGGTAGATATGTACATGAAGGCAGGGTAAAGTGACTAAGCATCAGGATAGATACTAATAAGGTATTTGAGGTAGATATGTACATGAAGGCAGGGTAAAGTGACTAGGCATCAGGATAGATACTAATAAGGTATTTGAGGTAGATATGTACATGAAGACAGGGTAAAGTGACTAGGCATCAGGATAGATAATAATAAGGTATTTGAGGTAAATATGGACATGAAGACAGGGTAAAGTGACTAGGCATCAGGATAGATAATAATAAGGTATTTGAGGTAGATATGGACATGAAGGCAGGGTAAAGTGACTAGGCATCAGGATAGATAATAATAAGGTATTTGAGGTAGGTATGTACATGAAGGCAGGGTAAAGTGACTAGGCATCAGGATAGATAATAATAAGGTATTTGAGGTAGATATGTACATGAAGGCAGGGTAAAGTGACTAGGCATCAGGATAGATACTAATAAGGTATTTGAGGTAGATATGTACATGAAGGCAGGGTAAAGTGACTAGGCATCAGGATAGATACTAATAAGGTATTTGAGGTATATATGTACATTAAGGCAGGGTAAAGTGACTAGGCATCAGGATAGATAATAATAAGGTATTTGAGGTAGATATGTACATGAAGGCAGGGTAAAGTGACTAGGCATCAGGATAGATAATAATAAGGTATTTGAGGTATATATGTACATTAAGGCAGGGTAAAGTGACTAGGCATCAGGATAGATAATAATAATGTATTTGAGGTATATATGTACATTAAGGCAGGGTAAAGTGACTAGGCATCAGGATAGATAATAATAAGGTATTTGAGGTAGATATGTACATGAAGGCAGGGTAAAGTGACTAGGCATCAGGATAGATAATAATAAGGTATTTGAGGTAGATATGTACATGAAGGCAGGGTAAAGTGACTAGGCATCAGGATAGATAAAAATAAGGTATTTGAGGTATATATGTACATTAAGGCAGGGTAAAGTGACTAGGCATCAGGATAGATAATAATAAGGTATTTGAGGTAGATATGTACATGAAGGCAGGGTAAAGTGACTAGGCATCAGGATAGATAATAATAAGGTATTTGAGGTATATATGTACATGAAGGCAGGGTAAAGTGACTAGGCATCAGGATAGATAATAATAAGGTATATGAGGTAGATATGTACATGAAGGCAGGGTAAAGTGACTAGGCATCAGGATAGATAATAATAAGGTATTTGAGGTAGATATGTACATGAAGGCAGGGTAAAGTGACTAGGCATCAGGATAGATAATAATTAGGTATTTAAGGTATATATGTACATGAAGGCAGGGTAAAGTGACTAGGCATCAGGATAGATAATAATAAGGTATTTGAGGTAGATATGTACATGAAGGCAGGGTAAAGTGAATAGGCATCAGGATAGATAATAATAAGGTATTTGAGGTATATATGTACATTAAGGCAGGGTAAAGTGACTAGGCATCAGGATAGATAATAATAAGGTATTTGAGGTAGATATGTACATGAAGGCAGGGTAAAGTGACTAGGCATCAGGATAGATACTAATAAGGTATTTGAGGTAGATATGTACATGAAGGCAGGGTAAAGTGACTAGGCATCAGGATAGATAATAATAAGGTATTTGAGGTATATATGTACATGAAGGCAGGGTAAAGTGACTAGGCATCAGGATAGATAATAATAATGTATTTGAGGTATATATGTACATTAAGGCAGGGTAAAGTGACTAGGCATCAGGATAGATAATAATAAGGTATTTGAGGTAGATATGTACATGAAGGCAGGGTAAAGTGACTAGGCATCAGGATAGATAATAATAAGGTATTTGAGGTAGATATGTACATGAAGGCAGGGTAAAGTGACTAGGCATCAGGATAGATAAAAATAAGGTATTTGAGGTATATATGTACATTAAGGCAGGGTAAAGTGACTAGGCATCAGGATAGATAATAATAAGGTATTTGAGGTAGATATGTACATGAAGGCAGGGTAAAGTGACTGGGCATCAGGATAGATAATAATAAGGTATTTGAGGTATATATGTACAGGAAGGCAGGGTAAAGTGACTAGGCATCAGGATAGATAATAATAAGGTATATAAGGTAGATATGTACATGAAGGCAGGGTAAAGTGACTAGGCATCAGGATAGATAATAATAAGGTATTTGAGGTAGATATGTACATGAAGGCAGGGTAAAGTGACTAGGCATCAGGATAGATAATAATTAGGTATTTAAGGTATATATGTACATGAAGGCAGGGTAAAGTGACTAGGCATCAGGATAGATAATAATAAGGTATTTGAGGTAGATATGTACATGAAGGCAGGGTAAAGTGACTAGGCATCAGGATAGATAATAATAAGGTATTTGAGGTATATATGTACATTAAGGCAGGGTAAAGTGACTAGGCATCAGGATAGATAATAATAAGGTATTTGAGGTAGATATGTACATGAAGGCAGGGTAAAGTGACTAGGCATCAGGATAGATAATAATAAGGTATTTGAGGTAGATATGTACATGAAGGCAGGGTAAAGTGACTAGGTATCAGGATAGATAATAATAAGGTATTTGAGGTATATATGTACATGAAGGCAGGGTAAAGTGACTAGGCATCAGGATAGATACTAATAAGGTATTTGAGGTATATATGTACATGAAGGCAGGGTAAAGTGACTAGGCATCAGGATAGATAATAATAAGGTATTTGAGGTATATATGTACATGAAGGCAGGGTAAAGTGACTAGGCATCAGGATAGATAATAATACGGTATTTGAGGTATATATGTACATTAAGGCAGGGTAAAGTGACTAGGCATCAGGATAGATAATAATAAGGTATTTGAGGTAGATATGTACATGAAGGCAGGGTAAAGTGACTAGGCATCAGGATAGATAATAATAAGGTATTTGAGGTATATATGTACATGAAGGCAGGGTAAAGTGACTAGGCATCAGGATAGATAATAATAAGGTATTTGAGGTAGATATGTACATGAAGGCAGGGTAAAGTGACTAGGCATCAGGATAGATAATAATAAGGTATTTGAGGTATATATGTACATGAAGGCAGGGTAAAGTGACTAGGCATCAGGATAGATACTAATAAGGTATTTGAGGTATATATGTACATGAAGGCAGGGTAAAGTGACTAGGCATCAGGATAGATACTAATAAGGTATTTGAGGTATATATGTACATGAAGGCAGGGTAAAGTGACTAGGCATCAGGATAGATAATAATAAGGTATTTGAGGTATATATGTACATGAAGGCAGGGTAAAGTGACTAGGCATCAGGATAGATACTAATAAGGTATTTGAGGTATATATAATGTGCCATTTAGCAGACGCTTTTATCCAAAGCGACTTACAGTCATGCGTGCATACATTTTTGTTTTTGTTTTTGTACATGTACATGTACATATATGTACATAAAGGCAGGGTAAAGTGATTGCAAAGTTTGATGACAAAATTTGCCCACAAGAATTACCACCACGCCACCTTCCTTTTCAAGTGAGCAGGTATATATGTACATGAAGGCAGGGTAAAGTGACTAGGCATCAGGATAGATAATAATAAGGTATTTTTGTTTTTGTTTTTGTACATGTACATGTACATATATGTACATAAAGGCAGGGTAAGGTGATTGCAAAGTTTGATGACAAAATTTGCCCACAAGAATGACCACCACGCCACCTTCCTTTTCAAGGTATTTCAAGGTATTTGAGGTATATATGTACATGAAGGCAGGGTAAAGTGACTAGGCATCAGGATAGATAATAATAAGGTATTTGAGGTATATATGTACATGAAGGCAGGGTAAAGTGACTAGGCATCAGGATAGATACTAATAAGGTATTTGAGGTATATATAATGTGCCATTTGAGGTATATATAATGTGCCATTTAGCAGACGCTTTTATCCAAAGCGACTTACAGTCATGCGTGCATACATTTTTGTTTTTGTTTTTGTACATGTACATGTACATATATGTTTGAGGTATATATGTACATATATGTTTGAGGTATATATGGGCGGCAGGTAGCTTAGTGGGTAAGAGCGTTGTGCCAGTAACCGAAAGGTCGCTGGTTCTAATCCCCGAGCCAACTAGGTGAAAAATCTGTCGATGTGCCCTTAAGCAAGGCACTTAACCCTAATTGCTCCTGTAAGTCGCTCTGGATAAGAGCGTCTGCTAAATGACTAAAATGTAAATGTAATATGTACATAAAGGCAGGGTAAAGTGATTGCAAAGTTTGATGACAAAATTTGCCCACAAGAATGACCACCACGCCACCTTCCTTTTCAAGTGAGCACAGCGCAACAAGGTGAGTCCAAAAATGTCTTGTATGCTGCTGCATAAATGATGTAATATGCCGGGGAGATATGTATAATGTAGCTAAGAAAGTAATACTATGTGTATTTTGTGTAGTAATCTGTTAGTAGCCCATGTGCCTCACCCTAATAATTTTGTCCCGTTCCCCCTCATAATTTAGCCAACTGTTCTGACTTGGTGGTGCACATGTAGCCTATAGCCTGTTTTAGAGAAATGTCATCATCGAATATTGTAAGAGCTTTCATTGTCTGCTTATATGCCCCCTTTATATATCCTACGGTTCTGACTTGGTGTACAGGGAGAATACTGTAAGAATGGCCCATGTTCTGAATTCTCCAATAACATGTATTTTTCCTGGTCTTTAGATCCGGATCATGTATAATGGTGTGTCTCCCTCCAATATAAGGTATTTTTCCTGGTCTTTTGAGCCAGATCATGTATAATGGTGTGTCTCCCTCCAATTTGCAGGTGTAGAGAAGGACAAAATGGAAGGGAAAGGGGATAACTAGTCAAAACTGAATGGATTCAACCAAAATGTGTCTTCTGCATGTTTTGCGGAATCAGAGAGGTGCAGGGGGCTGCCTTGATCGACGTCCGGGAAGAGAATTATATTTAAAATGTGGAAATGTAAATGTTCGCTTATCTTATTAAAATGCAACGTTCAAATCCCTCTGCCTCTTGTTTGTTTTATTGGAGAAGTGCATGTACCTAGTCTTGAAAAGTATAGTTTTAATCCATGTGCCCTCCATGAGTTTTGTGGGTGGCCATCAGTCAGTGATGCATTACATTATGATACAGAATATACACTGAGTGTACAAAATATTATGAACACCTGCTCTTTCTACTCTCTTCTATATTTACTGTTCTGTTCTGAAGTATCACTACTCTGGTCTATCTGAAGTATCACTACTCTGTTCTATCTGAAGTATCACTACTCTGTTCTATCTGAAGTATCACTACTCTGGTCTATCTGAAGTATCACTACTCTGTTCTGTTCTGTTCTAAAGTATCACTACTCTGCTCTGTTCTGAAGTATCACTACTCTGTTCTATCTGAAGTATCACTACTCTGTTCTGTTCTGAAGTATCACTACTCTGGTCTATCTGAAGTATCACTACTCTGGTCTATCTGAAGTATCACTACTCTGTTCTATCTGAAGTATCACTACTCTGTTCTGTTCTGAAGTATCACTACTCTGTTCTATCTGAAGTATCACTACTCTGTTCTGGTCTGAAGTATCACTACTCTGGTCTATCTGAAGTATCACTACTCTGGTCTATCTGAAGTATCACTACTCTGTTCTGTTCTGAAGTATCACTACTCTGGTCTATCTGAAGTATCACTACTCTGGTCTGAAGTATCACTACTCTGGTCTATCTGAAGTATCACTACTCTGGTCTATCTGAAGTATCACTACTCTGGTCTATCTGAAGTATCACTACTCTGTTCTGTTCTGAAGTATCACTACTCTGTTCTGTTCTGTAGTATCACTACTCTGGTCTATCTGAAGTATCACTACTCTGCTCTATCTGAAGTATCACTACTCTGTTCTGTTCTGAAGTATCACTACTCTGTTCTATCTGAAGTATCACTACTCTGGTCTATCTGAAGTATCACTACTCTGCTCTGTTCTATCTGTAGTATCACTACTCTGGTCTATCTGAAGTATCACTACTCTGTTCTATCTGAAGTATCACTACTCTGTTCTATCTGAAGTATCACTACTCTGTTCTATCTGAAGTATCACTACTCTGTTCTGTTCTGAAGTATCACTACTCTGTTCTGTTCTGAAGTATTACTACTCTGGTCTATCTGAAGTATCACTACTCTGCTCTGTTCTGAAGTATCACTACTCTGGTCTATCTGAAGTATCACTACTCTGTTCTATCTGAAGTATCACTACTCTGTTCTGTTCTGAAGTATCACTACTCTGCTCTGTTCTGAAGTATCACTACTCTGGTCTATCTGAAGTATCACTACTCTGTTCTATCTGAAGTATCACTACTCTGTTCTGTTCTGAAGTATCACTACTCTGGTCTGTTCTGAAGTATCACTAATCTGTTCTATCTGAAGTATCACTACTCTGTTCTATCTGAAGTATCACTACTCTGTTCTGTTCTGAAGTATCACTACTCTGTTCTATCTGAAGTATCACTACTCTGTTCTATCTGAAGTATCACTACTCTGTTCTATCTGAAGTATCACTACTCTGTTCTGTTCTGAAGTATCACTACTCTGGTCTATCTGAAGTATCACTACTCTGGTCTATCTGAAGTATCACTACTCTGCTCTGTTCTGAAGTATCACTACTCTGGTCTATCTGAAGTATCACTACTCTGTTCTATCTGAAGTATCACTACTCTGTTCTGTTCTGAAGTATCACTACTCTGTTCTGTTCTATCTGAAGTATCACTACTCTGTTCTATCTGAAGTATCACTACTCTGGTCTATCTGAAGTATCACTACTCTGTTCTATCTGAAGTATCACTACTCTGTTCTATCTGAAGTATCACTACTCTGTTCTATCTGAAGTATCACTACTCTGGTCTATCTGAAGTATCACTACTCTGTTCTATCTGAAGTATCACTACTCTGTTCTGTTCTGAAGTATCACTACTCTGGTCTATCTGAAGTATCACTACTCTGCTCTGTTCTGAAGTATCACTACTCTGGTCTATCTGAAGTATTACTACTCTGTTCTATCTGAAGTATCACTACTCTGGTCTATCTGAAGTATCACTACTCTGTTCTATCTGAAGTATCACTACTCTGGTCTATCTGAAGTATCACTACTCTGTTCTATCTGAAGTATCACTACTCTGTTCTATCTGAAGTATCACTACTCTGTTCTATCTGAAGTATCACTACTCTGCTCTGTTCTGAAGTATCACTACTCTGTTATATCTGAAGTATCACTACTCTGCTCTGTTCTATCTGTAGTATCACTACTCTGTTCTATCTGAAGTATCACTACTCTGCTCTGTTCTGAAGTATCACTACTCTGTTCTATCTGAAGTATCACTACTCTGTTCTATCTGAAGTATCACTACTCTGTTCTATCTGAAGTATCACTACTCTGTTCTGTTCTGAAGTATCACTACTCTGTTCTATCTGAAGTATCACTACTCTGGTCTATCTGAAGTATCACTACTCTGTTCTATCTGAAGTATCACTACTCTGTTCTGTTCTGAAGTATCACTACTCTGCTCTGTTCTGAAGTATCACTACTCTGGTCTATCTGAAGTATCACTACTCTGGTCTATCTGAAGTATCACTACTCTGGTCTATCTGAAGTATCACTACTCTGTTCTATCTGAAGTATCACTACTCTGTTCTATCTGAAGTATCACTACTCTGCTCTGTTCTGAAGTATCACTACTCTGGTCTATCTGAAGTATCACTACTCTGTTCTATCTGAAGTATCACTACTCTGGTCTATCTGAAGTATCACTACTCTGTTCTATCTGAAGTATCACTACTCTGGTCTATCTGAAGTATCACTACTCTGTTCTATCTGTAGTATCACTACTCTGCTCTGTTCTGTAGTATCACTACTCTGTTCTATCTGAAGTATCACTACTCTGTTCTATCTGAAGTATCACTACTCTGTTCTATCTGAAGTATCACTACTCTGGTCTGTTCTGAAGTATCACTACTCTGCTCTGTTCTGAAGTATCACTACTCTGTTCTATCTGAAGTATCACTACTCTGTTCTGTTCTGAAGTATCACTACTCTGTTCTAACACAACAGACATCCTGTTAGTACAAGTATAGTTCTGAAATATTTCAGTGAATTATAATTGAACTGAGCTAGACCCGTCAACTTCTACTGCGTGACTGTACGATATGGTCACCAAAAGCAGATGAGGAATTGTAAATAAGTTGCCAAGTCAATATTTGGTCATATCCTGTATGATTTAATGCTTCAGTAGAGCTCTGAGCATTTAGCAATGACTGGGTGGTGGAGTTGATGTTAAAAAATTTCCTCCAACCAAAAACAAATAATCTGAAGACACAACCCAGTGTTTGAACAGTTGTAGGATATCTATGCTTGTGTCCCAAATTGCACCCTATTCCCTAACTAGTGCACTACTCATGACCAGAGCCCTATGGGGAGTAGCGCACTACGTAGGGAGTAGGAAGCCATTTGGGATTGAGCCTATAACTTTGTGGTCCTGTGGTGAGGCCTGGCTGTGAAGCAGACTAACACTAACGATCATCCCTCTTTTCCAAGAACAGGCCATGAAACAGGACAAGTACTAAACCACCATTGAATTGTGTAACACTGAAGTTCAAAGAAGTTCATCCCATCAGGTTTTAAAGGTTTATTTGAACATCTTTGTACATATGCAGAACATACGTAAAATGTGATGTCGTACAATATATTAAAAAGCAGGTAAAACCATAAGATCAGCGTGAACAGATGGACAGTGCATAATCAATTAGTCATACAAAGGCCCACTCCTTCATTTGAAAAATAACTAAACGGCAGCCCCGTCACTTGGTTTGCTGTAAAAGCTGTCTTTCCATTGATCATTGTTTACATAAGGGTTTACTGTAATCAACGCCAAATGGCACCCTATACCCTATTCCCTATACCCTATACCATACACCATATACCCTATACCCTATGCCCTATACCCTATTCCCTATACCCTATACCCTATACGCTATACCCTATACCCTATACCCTATACCCTATACCCTATACCCTATACCCTATACCCTATACCCTATGCCCTATACCCTATACCCTATACCCTATACCCTATACCCTATACCCTATACCAGGACTCTGTTCCAAAGTAGTGCACTATACACTGAGTGAACAAAACATTCCTGATATTGAGTTGCACCCTTCCCCCCCCTTCCCCCCCCTTCCCCACCCTTCCCCACCCTTCCCCCCCCCCCCCCCCCTTTCCCCCCCTCCCCCCCCTCCCCCCCCCTTCCCCACCATTCCCCACCCTTCCTCACCCTTCCCCACCCTTCCCCACCCCCCTTTGCCCTCAGAACACCCTCAAGTCGTCGGGTCATGGACTCTACAAGGTGTTGAAAGCGTTCCACAGGGATGCTGGCCCATGTTGACTCCAATGCTTCTCACAGTTGTGTCAAGTTGGCTGGATGTCCTTTGGGTGGTGGACCATTCTTGATACACACGGGAAACTGTTGAGCGTGAAAAACCCAGCAGCGTTGAAGTTCTTGACACAAACCGGTGCGCCTGGCACCAGCTACCATACCCCGTTCAAAGGCACTTAAATCTTTTGTCTTGCCCATTCACCCTCTGAATGGCACACATACACAATCCATGTCTCAATAGTCTCAAGGCTTGAAATGTATTCTTTAAACTGTCTCCTCCCCTTCATCTACACTGACTGATGTGGATTTAACAAGTGACATCAATAAGGGATCATAGCTTTCACCTGGATTCTTAATGTTATGTACAGTCATTATATAGGGAATAGGGTACACTTTTGGGACGCAACCAACTTCTCAGGAATATCGATAGTGATCTAAGGACTATTATGCTTAATACATTACCCAATGTCACTTACAGTGAAGTTAATCTGATCTCTGACAGACAGACATAACAATGGTAACGCCTAAAGTTTGATCAGTCCCCTCCTTAAATACAGAGTCAACTATCCCAGCATCATCAAGGTGCTTCCCTGAGTGTAGGTACTTCCTTGAGTGTAGTAGTTTAAAAGCAGGTACCTGGTGCCATACATTATCAGTAGGAGCAGGTAGATTACCTGTTCAGGTGGACCAGGAGGACATCGTTAGAAGAACCATCATGGCACTCCAATGGGTAAAGCCGTGGATTGCTCTCCTCTTCGGACTGTCTGCTGCATATTCTGAGACTGGTAAGAAAAGATAAGACAAGATATGATAAAATGCCATTTAATATCACCTTAGGATAATTCATGTAGCATAGTTTAGGAACTAAAGAGGAGCTGGTCTAGAAGCTAAATAAGACTTGTTCCCTGTCTTTTTCCAGTTATGATTCCAGATATGACTTCCATTGGGAGTCTATATGATTCCAAACTGCAAATCTTGTCAGGTATTCTTTTTTTTACATATATGTTACCTAATACTCAAATATCTATATTATACTGTTATATTATACATCTCGTATTCAGACATGAATGGTGCAACTATACAGTACATTTCCCCCCATGCAGCAGGAGTGAGTCCCACTCATAACGGGCAGGTCTGCAGCACATGGGGTAACTACCACTACAAAACCTACGATGGAGACTTCTTCCAGCTGCCCTACACCTGTAACCACGTGCTGACGTCGCTGTGTAAGAGCAGCAGCGGCTATGAGGCCTTCAACGTTCAGCTGCAGCGGGGAGAGGTAGACGGGCTGCCCACCATAACCAAGGTATTCCTTTGGGATCAGTCCTTTGATTGGTTTTTTAAATTGCACTATGATTTTAATGTAAGGTGACCTTGAGATGTCCTGAAAGGCATCTGTCAAATAAAATGTATTATTATTATTTTTTATTTATTTATTAAGGTGTCTTTGAAGCTGGATGGAACCTTCGTGGAACTGGCCAATGGTAACGTCAGTGTCAACGGAAAACAGTGAGTTCACAGTTCAGTCAACAAAGGCTCTTAGATGTGTAAAACCATTGGCTCTTAAATTTAGTGTAAAATAAATTGTAATAGAGGAAGCAAATTATAGGCGGTTTGTTACCACTTAACTACATCCAATGGAATTAATGTTATTCAGAGATCAATCTTATCAACTGTAGGGAAACAAAACGAATGGAGAGTTTTTTTTAATTTTTTGCTTCAATTGCATTCAGTTGCTACTTTTGTACAAAGAATTCATACATTAAAAATTGTTTTTATTAATATCATGGATGTAGTGTTGGATCATAATTATTTTTGCTGTTTTAACATAATCTACATAATGTCAGTTTCAACGGGCAACAGGGAGGTTCATCAGTGATCAGTGATCTAAAAGCATGAATTGTATAGCATTCAGAGGTAAAACTCTTTTTCTGAAGTTTAGTTGAACAATGTTGACCCTTGTTGGAATACCAACCCTTCCCTCTGATGAACACTGTATTGTTTTGTTCCCCTAGGGTCACCATACCATTTGGTCAGTTCAACGTCTTCATTGAGAGGACCGTTTCCTATGTGAAGATCACAGCCAAGCTGGGGTTAGTCGTCATGTGGAATGGAGATGATTCCCTCTGGGTATGTGTTCAGTCTGCTTTACTAATTTCAATGTGTTTTCTGTCACACTACAGTGATATGCGGTTGTTTTACCTGCTTTGGTTCAATGCACTGATTGTAAGTCGCTCTGGATGAGAGTCTCTGCTAAATGTCAAATGTATGTGATGCTTTGCTGCAATATACTGGTCCTGATGAACGTGGTCTATAGTTAGCTAGTGAATGTAGAACAACATCAGTGTTAGTGGAACTGTTGGGATAAGAGTGGGAACATATCAGTGTTAGTGGAACTGTTGGGATAAGAGTGGGAACTTATCAGTGTTAGTGGAACTGTTGGGATAAGAGTGGGATCATATCAGTGTTAGTGGAACTGTTGGGATAAGAGTGGGAACATATCAGTGTTAGTGGAACTGTTGGGATAAGAGTGGGAACATATCAGTGTTAGTGGAACTGTTGGGATAAGAGTGGGAACATATCAGTGTTAGTGGAACTGTTGGGATAAGAGTGGGAACATATCAGTGTTAGTGGAACTGTTGGGATAAGAGTGGGAACATATCAGTGTTAGTGGAACTGTTGGGATAAGAGTGGGAACAGAGAATGGTGTGAAGACGGCGTTAACTGCGTTAACATGATAAGAGTTTAAAAGGTTTTAACAACATGATGAGAGTTTAAAAGGTTTTAACAACATGATAAGAGTTTAAAAGGTTTTAACAACATGATAAGAGTTTAAAAGGTTTTAACAACATGATAAGAGTTTAAAAGGTTTTAACAACATGATAGTTAGAGAGGGTGTAGCGAAATGCTTGTAGCACAGGTACAAGGAGTGGAATGTTAGCATAAACAGCCTGGTACCCAGGCTAGAACAGCCTCAACTCATGATGAAGTGTGTGAAATGTCAATTCATATGAACTGCTGTAGGTGCATGTACAGCTGGCTGTATGTGAAATGTCAATTCATATGAACTGCTGTAGGTGCATGTACAGCTGGCTGTATGTGAAATGGACATATTAGCGATGCGTTAAACCTCAGTCATCTTCCATTGGTTTTATAGGTGGAGCTGAACTCAAAGTTCCAGAATCAGACGTGTGGGCTGTGTGGAGACTTCAACGGAGTCCAGATTTATGACGAGTTCATTAAGAATGGTAAACACAATCACCAAATGTCTTAGGGGGGGGCGGATTATGCTCCTGTTCTGCTTATGAATGTGTGGGTTCAATCTATGGCTTAGGAACAGGTCCTAAAGTATTTTACCATGTTAAGAAAGCGTTACAAAAAACACAAAACACATGATGACAGAGATAGATAAAACTCTGTTTCTTTTCCCACAGATGCTCATCTCAACATAATCGACTATGGTGATCTTTGGAAGATGAATGGCCCAACAGAGACCTGTACAGAAATCCCTGGTCCCAAGGAGCAGTGTGAAGACCAGGTATTTACACGTCTAGAGCTGAGCTGAACATTTAAGATTTCGTATTCATTACATTTAAACATGATTGTAAGATCTTGGAATGTCAGTTGAAATATCAATATCAACATCCTCATGGCTGACATTTGATCAGTACAAAATCCCTCTATGTTGCCTCTAGTAATTATTCTTCTTCTTCTTCTCCTTCTTCTCCTTCTTCTTCTTCTTCTTCTTCTTCTTCTTCTTCTTCTTCTTCTTCTTCTTCTTCTTCTTCTTCTTCTTCTTCTTCTTCTTCTTCTTCTTCTTCTTCTTCTTCTTCTTCTTCTTCTTCTTCTTCTTCTTCTTCTTCTTCTTCTTCTTCTTCTTCTTCTTCTTCTTCTTCTTCTTCTTCTTCTTCTTCTTCTTCTTCTTCGTCCTTTTCAGACCGAACTTTGTGAGCAGCTTCTCACCAGCCTTGCCTTCAGTAGCTGTAAGGAGCTGATTGCCACAGACTCTTTCATCAAGGCCTGTGCAGCAGACATGTGTCACTGTGGCAACAGTAGCAGCAGTGCCACCTGCGCTTGCCCCACCATGTCCGAGTACTCCCGCCAGTGTGCTCACGCAGGGGGGAAACCCAAACAGTGGAAGACCGAGGAGTTCTGCTGTAAGGGAAATCTGTTTTGTCTTTGTATTGGAACAGTTCTGTTGGAACTCAAAGTAAACACTTTGGTCATGCAATAATGCTTTGCCTTAGGTCATCTGTAGTGTCTTCTTCTTCTTCCAATAATGCTTTGCCTTGGGTCATCTGTAGTGTCTTCTTCTTCTTCGAGATGCTGGTATTTACATTTACGTGACGGAAAACTGAGGAGCAAATCCCAATTTCCACTTAGTTGATGTCAATAAAAGACTAAAGTGAAAATCTGAAGTAATGAAGACTTGGAAACAGATTTCTGATTAGGGTTATTTGTCTGTGTTGAGCAGTGGAGACGTGTCCTTTCAACATGGAGTACCAGGAGTGTGCTAGTCCCTGCACTGATACCTGCTCCAACCCAGAGAGGAACCAGCATTGTGAGGAACACTGCACCGACGGATGCTTCTGCCCTGCCGGTACATGCACTAATATACAGAATACAACATCATACGTCAGCAATGTAACCATTTTAAAGTAGCTGAATACAACATCATTTACATTTAACATTTTAGTCATTTAGCAGACGCTCTTATCCAGAGCGACTTACAGTTAGTGAGTGAATACAACATCATACGTCAGCAATGTAACTTTTTTAAAGTAGCAATAAAAAATATACAAATGTGATCTCACCGACGGATGCTTCTGCCCTGCCGGCACTGCACACTCACTGATTTTAACAGAGATGGGATCAAGTCACAATTTTGCAAGTCTCAAGTCTTAACTTTCGAGTCTCGAGTCAAGTCCCAAGTAATAATGGGTAAGTCCCAAGTTCCACAGCTCAGCTCCCTAATTTGGGGTTTCGAGTCCTCAAGTCAAAGGTTAAGTGTTTAATGCCAATTTCAATGCATCAGTGATTTTGGACCCACATGTTTTACAAACTGCCCCCAGAGCAACTTACAGGAGCAGTTTGGGTTAATTAAGTGCCTTGCTCAAGGGCACACTGACAGATTTTCACCTAGTCAGGTCAGGGATTCAAACCATTGACCTTTCAGTTACTGGCCCAATGCTCTTAACCAATAGGCTACCTGCTGCTTTGGTATGCAGATATTTTCTAAACAGGGCACATGGTTTTAAAGAAATTCTGGAAAAACTCCTGGCCCTAGGGAGGATGAAAATCCTGTCAAACTGCAGCAACCTTGTACTTAATATGAAATATGTTTGAAAACGACTTTCCGTTACCCATCAACCACTGCAATTGGACAATAGAAGTCACAGGGCGGAGCTTGCTTTATGCAGGTTTGCATCGTATAGGCAACTGCAATTACAAAGTAACTCACACAGTCTTTTTATGTCTTCAGTATTGTGTTGTTTGATTAATTTCAGTTAATCATTTTGGATTTAAAAGATCAAGGGAGCCTAGCCAGCAAGCCCAAGTTTGAATATAGCCTAAACCGAATTTGATCACATTCACATTTTCTCTAGAAACAAATAAATGGGCTATAAATTGGCTACATAACATTACCACATATTTCCCCTGGCCAGAGGGCAGGAGGGGACAGGGCTCATTGGCTACATAACATTACCACATATTTCCCCTGGCCAGAGGGCAGGAGGGGACATTGGCTGTGGCCTATGCAGCTAGAGGCTGCAGTTGTTATCAGTCGTCTAGTTGATCAGACTGAGAAATAGTCCCATTTTCTTCCCCTATAGTTTAGGTGGAGGCTGCTGCAGCATTTCTGTCAAGGGTTCTTGCTTGTGTATGTCGGGAGTGATGTGTTATCATGTTGGCTAAACAAATATCGGAGGACAGTGGAGCGGCACGCGCTTTGCTAGATTATGTGCTTTGTGCCCGTGAATCTGATTGGTCAAGTTATTATTATCAGGTGACTAAATGTATTTAATGTCATTTATGGAACCAGGTGAATAAATGTATTTAATTTCATTCATGGAACAAGGTGACTAAATGTATTTAATGTCATTTATGGAACCAGGTGACTAAATGTACTTATTGTAATTTATGGGATCAGGTGACTAAATGTATTGAATGTAATTTATGGAACCAGGTGACTAAATGTATTGAATGTAATTTATGGAACCAGGTGACTAAATGTATTGAATGTAATTTATGGAACCAGGTGACTAAATGTATTGAATGTAATTTATGGAACCAGGTGACTAAATGTATTGAATGCCTTTCTCATAGGAACCGTGTTTGATGACCTCAATCTGACTGGCTGTGTAGCTGTGAACCAGTGCTCTTGTCTCCACAACGGACAGTCTTACCAGCCTGGACAATCATTCTCAAGAACATGCCATACATGGTAAGAGCTGCACTGTATTTATATACACTAAATTATTGTGTGTGTTGAGCCGGATGTGTTGAGCCGGATGTGTCGAGTCGGATGTGTGCGAGCCGGATGTGTTGAGCCGGATGTGTTGAGCTGGATGTGTTGAGCCGGATGTGTTGAGCCGGATGTGTCGAGCCGGATGTGTCGAGCCGGATGTGTCGAGCCGGATGTGTCGAGCCGGATGTGTCGAGCCGGATGTGTCGAGCCGGATGTGTCGAGCCGGATGTGTCGAGCCGGATGTGTCGAGCCGGATGTGTCGAGCCGGATGTGTTGAGCCGGATATGTTGAGCCGGATGTGTTGAGCCGGATGTGTTGAGCTGGATGTGTTGAGCTGGATGTGTGCGTGTGTGTTGAGCTGGATGTGTGCGTGTGTGTTGAGCTGGATGTGTGCGTGTGTGTTGAGCTGGATGTGTGCGTGTGTATTGAGCCGGATGTGTTGAGCTGGATGTGTTGAGCTGGATGTGTGCGTGTGTGTTGAGCTGGATGTGTGCGTGTGTGTCTATGTGTGTGTGCTGTAGGCTAAACTGACTGTCTCTCTCCATTAGTACCTGTAACCAAGGCCAGTGGAGTTGTACAGATCTAGATTGTCCAGCTACCTGCTCCATAGTGGGAGGTTCCCACATCACCACCTATGATGGGAAAGACTACACCTTCCATGGAGACTGCTCATATGTCCTGTCCAAGGTAGGGATCTAAACTAACGTATGGAGACTGCTCATATGTCCTGTCCAAGGTAGGGATCTAAACTAACGTATGGAGACTGCTCATATGTCCTGTCCAAGGTAGGGATCTAAACTAACGTATGGAGACTGCTCATATGTCCTGTCCAAGGTAGGGATCTAAACTAACGTATGGAGACTGCTCATATGTCCTGTCCAAGGTAGGGATCTAAACTAACGTATGGAGACTGCTCCCGCTGTATGTCCAAGGTAGGGATCTAAACTAACGTATGGAGACTGCTCCCGCTGTATGTCCAAGGTAGGGATCTAAACTAACGTATGGAGACTGCTCCCGCTGTATGTCCAAGGTAGGGATCTAAACTAACGTATGGAGACTGCTCCCGCTGTATGTCCAAGGTAGGGATCTAAACTAACGTATGGAGACTGCTCCCGCTGTATGTCCAAGGTAGGGATCTAAACTAACGTATGGAGACTGCTCCCGCTGTATGTCCAAGGTAGGGATCTAAACTAACGTATGGAGACTGCTCCCGCTGTATGTCCAAGGTAGGGATCTAAACTAACGTATGGAGACTGCTCCCGCTGTATGTCCAAGGTAGGGATCTAAACTAACGTATGGAGACTGCTCCCGCTGTATGTCCAAGGTAGGGATCTAAACTAACGTATGGAGACTGCTCCCGCTGTATGTCCAAGGTATGGATCTAAACTAACGTATGGAGACTGCTCATATGTCCTGTCCAAGGTAGGGATCTAAACTAACGTATGGAGACTGCTCCCGCTGTATGTCCAAGGTAGGGATCTAAACTAACGTATGGAGACTGCTCCCGCTGTATGTCCAAGGTAGGGATCTAAACTAACGTATGGAGACTGCTCCCACTGTATGTCCAAGGTATGGATCTAAACTAACGTATGGAGACTGCTCCCGCTGTATGTCCAAGGTAGGGATCTAAACTAACGTATGGAGACTGCTCCCACTGTATGTCCAAGGTATGGATCTAAACTAACGTATGGAGACTGCTCCCGCTGTATGTCCAAGGTAGGGATCTAAACTAACGTATGGAGACTGCTCATATGTCCTGTCCAAGGTAGGGATCTAAACTAACGTATGGAGACTGCTCATATGTCCTGTCCAAGGTAGGGATCTAAACTAACGTATGGAGACTGCTCCCGCTGTATGTCCAAGGTAGGGATCTAAACTAACGTATGGAGACTGCTCCCGCTGTATGTCCCAAGGTAGGGATCTAAACTAACGTATGGAGACTGCTCCCGCTGTATGTCCAAGGTAGGGATCTAAACTAACGTATGGAGTGATATTAGTGCCAACAGAAATATTGAATACAAATTTGATTTCTTAATAGACATTATTCAATTCAGACTCCATTTCAGTTGGCACTAATATGACTCCATACTAATGCATACTGTATGTTTAGTAGATTTAACTCCTGACTCGCTAGCGAACATGTACTGGCCCATGAGCGGGCCACATCCGGCATAGATTGGCGGTGCATATACGTACCATTGTTATCACTATCCATATTCATCTCAGAAATAATATCTAACTTTTCTATCAAGTTGCACCATAATATACACTGCCTTCATTCACACCCCTTGACCTTTTCCACATTTTGTTGTGTAACAGCCTGAATTAAAAATTGATTAAATAGTGTGTTTTTTTTGTCACTGGCCTACACACAATATCCCATAATGTCAAAGTGGAATTATGTTTTTCAAAAAAAACATTAAAAGAAAAAGCTGAAATGTCGAGTCAATAAGTATTCAACCCCTTTATTATGGCAAACCTTAAGTTCAGGAGTAAAAATGTGCTTAACAAGTCACATAATATATTGCATGGACTCACTCTGTGTGCAATAATAGTGTTTAACATGATTTTTGAATGACTACCTCATCTCTGTACCCCACACATACAATTATCTGTAAGGTCCCTCAGTCGTGCAGTCAATTTAAACACAGGTTCAACCACAAAGACCAGGGAGGTTTTCCAATGCCTCGCAAAGAAGGGCACCTATTGGTAGATGGGTACAAATTTAAAAAGCAGACATTGAATATCCCTTTTTTATTTTATTTTATTTTCTTCTTCTTCTTCTTCTTCTTCTTATTATTATTATATTCAGGTTGTAAGACAACAAAATGCAGAATAAGTCAAGGGGTGTGAATACATTCTGAAGGAACTGTAATTCCCTAGAACTGAAAGTATGCAAGTAGTAAGTAGTGTGTTAAAAAAAAAATGAGTTTCCTTAACTTTACTGTCATACCTTGTGCCAATTGTCCCCAGCAAACCAACAACACTGCTTTCACAGTCCTGGGTGACATAGTGAAATGTGGAAATACGGACACTGAGACCTGCCTAAAGGCTGTGACCCTGGTGATTCCAGAGTCCAAGGTAAGTTAGCCTCTCTGCAGTGACACACCCACCTGATAGTGTCATATTAAAATACATCAACATCAAACCATGTTGTATATGTTTAGAGAAAAAAAGCTCAACGTTGAGACTTCTCCTGCTGCCAGTAACTCTTATCACCACTTCAGGGCCAATTCTATTTCAATTCCAGTCAATTCAGGCAGTAAACTGAAATCCCAATTCCAATTATTTTCATTGTTTTTCAGTGAGGAACATTTGGAATTGCTTCTACACCTGCATTACTAGCTGTTTGGGGTTTTAGGCTGGGTTTCTGTACAGCACTTCGAGATATTAGCTGATGTAAGAAGGGCTATATAAAATAAAATTGATTGATTGATTGATTGATCACCAGGGGAGTCTCTCGGTCGTCATCAAGGCCAGTGGAAGGGTCTTTGTCAACAAGATGTTTTCTCAGTTGCCGCTTTTCATGGGTGAGTTACTGCTTGATGGCAACTTGAGAAAAGGGATACAGAAATGTGATATCTGTCTATTTTATTTTTGTCATGAATCAGTATAAACTTCTGTTTGAAACCCACCAGACATGTCACCCATTGAATTGTCTCTTTTTTCTTAGCATCATGTAACACCAATAGCATCCCACAACACAACGGGGGAGCTAAAAGTTAATGGTCCACCAGATTGTGACTAGAACTTGTGTATATTTTCCACAGCGAATGTAACAATCTTTCAGCCCTCTACGTTCTACATCGTTGTGCATACCTCTTATGGGCTGCGTCTAGAGGTCCAGCTAACTCCTATAATGCAGGTCTACATCATAGCTAGCAGCTCCCACAAGGAACAAACCCAGGGTATGTTTCTCTCAGTTCATTCAACGTCTTCGTGGAAGATAAGCGTCTTTGGGTCTTTGAAAAGCGCTATATAAATCCCATGCATTGTTATTATAAAAGCTGATTGGTTGTCAAACTATTGTTATTGTAAAATACCACTTGTTTGGGGGGGGTTTCAGTCAAACCTCATCTGAAACAATTATTAATAAACTAACAATACTTGATGCATTGCATCTTTAGTCAATGTTAGTTTTAACCACTTTAATGAATCTGTTATATTGTTTTGTACCTCTTATCCAGGTCTTTGCGGAGACTTTAACAGCGTCCAAGCTGACGACTTCAGAACCATCAATGGACTGGTGGAAGGAACCGCTGTGACGTTCGCCAACACGTGGAAGACCAAAGCAAGCTGCCCTGATGTGACACAGAGCTTTGAGATCCCATGCAGTCTGAGTGTAGAGAACGGTACTCCTTCGACCTCTTTAAAAACACTAACGTATGTCTAATGCAGCGGTTCTCAAACTAGGGGTCGTGAACCATTGTGGGGTCGCCTGATATGAAAAAAGGGTCGCGGGAGAATTTCCAAAATACCCCAAAGTATATACACTGAACAAAATATAAACGCAAAACATGACAAGTGTTGGTCCCATGTTTCATGAGCTGAAATAAAAGATCCCAGAAATGTTCCATAAACACAAAAACGTATTTCTCTTAAATTTGGTGCACAAATTTGTTTAAATCCCTGTCAGTGAGCATTTCTCCTTTGCCAAGATAATCCATCCATCTGGGGTCAAAAAAAGGCCACTCTACCCCAGTGGTAGAAAAAGGATCACTCTACCCCAGTGGTAGAAAAAGGATCACTCTGTGCATAGATCAGAGTTTATTTTCTAACTAAACATTTGTATTGTTTGCTTATGTTTCGGCGTAGAGAGCCTTTATCAAGGCCTTGGGACACTTTTTGGGGATGACACTTACGTATGTCTACTGAGATGCACAGTAAAGCCTAGATAAAAACTCTTTGTACTTTGTGCTTAAATGTTAAATGTTGCTCATATCTCATATGTTTTACAGAGAGATATGCCAAGCACTGGTGCTCGATGCTGTCAGATCCTGCAGGAATATTTTCCCAATGCCACACTGAGATCAACCCAAAGTACTACAAGGAAGTAAGTATGATGATTTTAATTTGTCAAATGCTCTTTAATTACAGAGTTATCCCAAAGCTCTATCATTCAAGAAGTTCTATATTAAAATGTATCATTTTAATGTATTACTAAATGTAACCTAATGTAGATCTCAAAACATGTCATCAGATTTTTCAAGATGTTTTCAAATAGTATTGTCCTGTGCTTGTGTGTGATTTCAGAAAACAGTAGTTTTCTTCATTAACACATCACATAACTGAACTATCTTCTATTTCTCCTTCTCCTTCTCCTTCTTCTTCTTCTCCTTCTTCTTCTTCTTCTTCTTCTTCTTCTTCTTCTTCTTCTTCTTCTTCTTCTTCTTCTTCTTCTTCTTCTTCTTCTTCTTCTTCTTCTTCTTCTTCTTCTTCTTCTTCTTCTTCTTCTTCTTCTTCTTCTTCTTCTTCTTCTCTCCCTATAGATCTGCCTATATGACAGCTGTAACTGTGAGAGGAGTGAGGAGTGCATGTGTGCTGCGGTCTCCTCCTATGTCCGTGCATGTGCTGCTGCAGGTGTCCTGCTCAGTGGATGGAGAAACACCACCTGTGGTAAGATAAACATCAGAGAACCCCCAAAATGAATTAATGAATGAATGAAGGGTTTCTACTTATATTTACCCACTGTGTTCAGGGTTTCCCCTTATATTAACCCACTGTGTTCAGGGTTTCCCTTTATAGTAACCCACTGTGTTCAGGGTTTCCCCTTTATATTAACCCACTGTGTTCAGGGTTTCCCCTTATATTAACCCACTGTGTTCAGGGTTTCCCCTTATATTAACCCACTGTGTTCAGGGTTTCCCCTTTATATTAACCCACTGTGTTCAGGGTTTCCCCTCCTATTTACCCACAGTGTTCAGGGTTTCCCCTCCTATTTACCCACAGTGTTCAGGGTTTACCCTCTTATTTTAAAACAAAATAAAAGAAATACCCCAAAACATATAATGAAATGTTGAATCACCATACTGTTTCCACAGGGAAGTACACCTCTCTCTGCCCCGACACAATGGTCTATGACTACACCATGACCAGCTGTGACCGCACCTGTCGTTCACTGAGCCAGCCAGACTTTACCTGCCAGGTACATTCACATGGACATCTCATTTCTATGACTTTTATTTATTTAATATTATTATTATTATTCATTTTATTAATGTCTTGGTGTCTAAGATTGTTGTTGTCTTGTTGTTGTTGTTGTTGTTGTGTATGTTCTTGTTGTTGTGTGTGTTGTTGTCTTGTTGTTGTTGTTGTTGTTGTGTATGTTGTTGTTGTCTTGTTGTTGTGTATGTTGTTGTTGTCTTTGTTGTGGTTTTGCTGTTGTTGTCTTGTTGTTGTTGTGTATGTTGTTGTTGTAGTTGCAGACATGCCCAAAGTAATTTCCCCTCAGGGATAAAATAACATTTTTTAATTGAATTGAACAGTTAGACCATGTGCCTGTGGATGGCTGTGGCTGTGCAGAGGGAACCTACCTGAATGACCAGGGAGACTGTGTCCCTGCCTCACTCTGCTCCTGCTACTATGGAGGCACGGTAGTACCCCCTGGAGAGGCCACCAGGATCTATGGGGCTACTTGGTGAGGACTTGCTTGGCATGTGAAAGAAAATCTCAGAAAATCAGATGGTCTTCTTTGTCGTGGCTCTATTCAAATATTTAGAAATCGACTGTCTTCTTCTCAAGTCTTGGTTTACTGCAAGAGGCATGCTAAACCATGCTTAACCCCCTCCTCTTGTACCCCTCTTAACCACCCAGCTCATGCAGACATGGGAAATTAAGCTGTGTTGGAGAACAAAAACATTCATGTGAGTACGACGAAATTCGGAAACACATCTTTATTTGCCAAATACAGCAAATCACTTCACAACCAAGACTCTATAGTTGAGTCATGAACTAGGAAGTTGAGTCCCTACTAACGTATAAAGCCTACTTTTGTTCCCTACAGCCTGTGAAGAACCAATGGGTTTCTTCAACTGCTCCAGTGCAGGGCCCGGAGCCAAGGGCTCAGAGTGCCAGAAGAGCTGTCAAACACTAGACAGTCAATGTGTAAGTCTACAATGGGACATGCCTTACAACACGTTTAATAAAAACATGCCTTACAACACGTTTAATAAAAACATGCCTTACAACACGTTTAATAAAAACATGCCTTACAACACGTTTAATAAAAACATGCCTTACAACACGTTTAATAAAAACACGCCTTACAACACGTTTAATAAAAACATGCCTTACAACACGTTTAATAAAAACATGCCTTACAACACGTTTGAATAAAAACATGCCTTACAACATGTTTAATAAAAACATGCCTTACAACATGTTTAATAAAAACATGCCTTACAACACGTTTAATAAAAACGTGTCTTACAACACGTTTGAATAAAAACATGCCTTACAACACGTTTGAATAAAAACATGCCTTACAACACATTTAATAAAAACATGCCTTACAACACGTTTAATAAAAATATGCCTTACAACACATTTGAATAAAAACATGCCTTACAACACATTTGAATAAAAACATGCCTTACAACACGTTTGAATAAAAACATGCCTTACAACATGTTTAATAAAAACATGCCTTACAACACGTTTAATAAAAACGTGTCTTACAACACGTTTGAATAAAAACATGCCTTACAACACGTTTAATAAAAACATGCCTTACAACACGTTTGAATAAAAACATGCCTTACAACATGTTTAATAAAAACATGCCTTACAACATGTTTAATAAAAACATGCCTTACAACACGTTTAATAAAAACATGCCTTACAACACGTTTAATAAAAACATGCCTTACAACACGTTTAATAAAAACACGCCTTACAACACGTTTAATAAAAACATGCCTTACAACACGTTTAATAAAAACATGCCTTACAACACGTTTGAATAAAAACATGCCTTACAACATGTTTAATAAAAACATGCCTTACAACATGTTTAATAAAAACATGCCTTACAACACGTTTAATAAAAACGTGTCTTACAACACGTTTGAATAAAAACATGCCTTACAACACGTTTGAATAAAAACATGCCTTACAACATGTTTAATAAAAACATGCCTTACAACATGTTTAATAAAAACATGCCTTACAACACGTTTAATAAAAACGTGTCTTACAACACGTTTGAATAAAAACATGCCTTACAACACGTTTGAATAAAAACATGCCTTACAACACATTTAATAAAAACATGCCTTACAACACGTTTAATAAAAATATGCCTTACAACACATTTGAATAAAAACATGCCTTACAACACATTTGAATAAAAACATGCCTTACAACACGTTTGAATAAAAACATGCCTTACAACATGTTTAATAAAAACATGCCTTACAACACGTTTAATAAAAACGTGTCTTACAACACGTTTGAATAAAAACATGCCTTACAACACGTTTGAATAAAAACATGCCTTACAACACATTTAATAAAAACATGCCTTACAACACGTTTAATAAAAACATGCCTTACAACACATTTGAATAAAAACATGCCTTACAACACATTTGAATAAAAACATGCCTTACAACACGTTTGAATAAAAACATGCCTTACAACACGTTTAATAAAAACATGCCTTACAACACGTTTTAATAAAAACATGCCTTACAACACGTTTGAATAAAAACATGCCTTACAACATGTTTAATAAAAACATGCCTTACAACACGTTTAATAAAAACGTGTCTTACAACACGTTTGAATAAAAACATGCCTTACAACACGTTTGAATAAAAACATGCCTTACAACACATTTAATAAAAACATGCCTTACAACACGTTTAATAAAAACATGCCTTACAACACATTTGAATAAAAACATGCCTTACAACACATTTGAATAAAAACATGCCTTACAACACGTTTGAATAAAAACATGCCTTACAACACGTTTAATAAAAACATGCCTTACAACACGTTTTAATAAAAACATGCCTTACAACACATTTTAATAAAAACATACAAGGACAATGTTATGTTACCACAGTCTCAGATTGATCAAATTATTTATAACCTTAGACATAGCTAGGCCCAGGATCCAAACGACATCCTCCGATGGTGCACTGAGATTGACTTTTTAGAAGATTTCTGTTTGAGCAGACATCTGTAACGTTTACAGAGAACCTGATCTCCATGAACATCAAGGAGATCATCTTTAAAAGTCCTTTAAAAACACTTGATCAATTGATCCATTTGACAAATAATGCCCACATGTCATTCCCAGGGACATACAGGCACACTGTCAACTTAAATATCAGTCCTTCCCTATTTCATGTCATTTCATTGTGTGTTCCAGATCAGTGCAGACTGTGTATCAGGCTGTGTTTGTCCTGCTGGTCTGCTGTCTGATGGGAATGGAGGATGCATCGAGGAGGACCTATGTCCCTGTTCTCACAATGGAGTCTACTACCAACCTGGACAGACACTCAAAGTAGACTGCAATACCTGGTAACATCGGCTTCTGCCCCTCCTCTTCCTCTTTGGATATTTTCAAATACAAGTGTCAAATGTTTCCCTCTAAAATCTTGACATGTGATCATGTTTGCATCACTGTAGCACTTGCAAAGGGAGGAAATGGCATTGTACCAATAACCAGTGTGATGGGATGTGTGCCATATATGGGGATGGGCATTTCATCACTTTTGATGAGGAAAGGTTCACTTTCAATGGAGATTGTGAATACACTCTTACTCAGGTAGGGCAATACTCATTAGCATTTATGATTAAGGAACAATACTTTGATTTTATTTTGTATTTTAATAAAAACCCTACTTTATGTACGGTCCACATATTTTCTAATTATTGATCAATATAAAGTAATGATAATAACTAAGCGGTAAAGGTTTTCTGATTCTGTGTTTTAATACATCCTGCAGGATTACTGCAGCAACAATCCAAACGGTACCTTTAGAGTGATCACGGAGAACATTCCCTGTGGAACCACTGGCACCACCTGTTCCAAGGCCATCAAACTCTTCTTGGGGGTAGGAACCGCTGTTCATAAACGGCTTCATGAATGCATTAAAGGTGCAATAGACAAGTCCGGACATTTGGCACAATGTCGACGGCGGTGGCAGCGAGAGTAATTGCATTGCTGAAGTCTATGCGTTTTGCTAGCAGGCTAGATTGACTGACAGAGTGCCTGCTTAGAATTGTCTTCGAGCAGAATTGATAGCAGCACAAAACCCCCATATGTATTTGTTACATTAGAATTTAAAATCGACATGTTGTATCTGTGTACAAACTGGGTAGTGTAAAACCCAGCACCACCACATTGTAACCCTGGTTAGTGTAACCCTGGATAGTGTAACCCTGGATAGTGTAACCCTGGACAGTGTAACCCTGGATAGTGTAACCCTGGATAGTGTAACCCTGGATAGTGTAACCCTGGACAGTGTAACCCTGGACAGTGTAACCCTGGATAGTGTAACCCTGGATAGTGTAACCCTGGACAGTGTAACCCTGGACAGTGTAACCCTGGACAGTGTAACCCTGGACAGTGTAACCCTGGACAGTGTAACCCTGGATAGTGTAACCCTGGACAGTGTAACCCTGGATAGTGTAACCCTGGATAGTGTAACCCTGGACAGTGTAACCCTGGACAGTGTAACCCTGGACAGTGTAACCCTGGATAGTGTAACCCTGGATAGTGTAACCCTGGATAGTGTAACCCTGGACAGTGTAACCCTGGATAGTGTAACCCTGGATAGTGTAACCCTGGACAGTGTAACCCTGGATAGTGTAACCCTGGATAGTGTAACCCTGGATAGTGTAACCCTGGACAGTGTAACCCTGGATAGTGTAACCCTGGACAGTGTAACCCTGGATAGTGTAACCCTGGACAGTGTAACCCTGGACAGTGTAACCCTGGACAGTGTAACCCTGGACAGTGTAACCCTGGATAGTGTAACCCTGGATAGTGCAACCCTGGATAGTGCAACCCTGGACAGTGTAACCCTGGACAGTGTAACCCTGGATAGTGTAACCCTGGATAGTGTAACCCTGGACAGTGTAACCCTGGATAGTTTAACCCTGGATAGTGTAACCCTGGATAGTGTAACCCTGGACAGTGTAACCCTGGATAGTTTAACCCTGGATAGTGTAACCCTGGACAGTGTAACCCTGGATAGTGTAACCCTGGATAGTGTAACCCTGGATAGTGTAACCCTGGATAGTGTAACCCTGTCTACTAGTCTTACATTAGCAATAAAATGAACACATTCTGTTTCTTTCTTTCAGAACAATGAGATCATACTGGCAGATGAATCTGTAAAAGTGATCAAACAAGAGAATGGGGTAGACGTGCCATACCAGGTCCACTCTATTGGTCTGTATGTTGTTGTTGAGGCTGAAAATGGCCTGATCCTCATGTGGGATAAGAAGAATAGCCTGTTTATCAAACTCAGCTCGACTTTCCAGGTGAGTGACTAGAATAGGACATATTCAACCAGTGACTGCACTGTATATTTGTTTAGCAATTGATCAAAGGGAATAGGGGAGTGTACTCATAATTAAACATGTGATGTTATATTAACCATGTTCTCTCCTTCCAGGGCCAAGTGTGTGGTCTGTGTGGAAACTACGACGGTAATGGAAAGAACGACTTCACGTCCAGAAACCAGGAAGTGGTTGTTGACGCTCTGGAGTTTGGGAACAGCTGGAAAGTGTCAACTAGTTGCCCCAACGCTGATGTCATAAAGAACCCATGCGCTTTAAGATCATACAGGGAGTCCTGGTCTCTGAAACGTTGCAGCATCATCACCAGTAAAGTGTTCGCAGCCTGCCACTCAGAGGTACAGTAAACAGCAGATACTAGTCAAGATAGATTCAACACTTTATTGCCATACCAACCAAAGTTGTTAGGAAGTTGACGTAGCGCAGCTCAAATAAACAAAGACAAAAAGACACAGATATAGATACGTTCATTTGCATAACCTATACATACAATAGAGAGTACAGCAGATACATTCTGGGGGGGTAACATATGGAATTGTTTTAAGATGGTCATACCATTGATCATTTAGCTATTTGATTTAGAAATGTAGGACCCCTTTAGGTTTCAAAAAAATATATATAAAAAATATTTGATAAAATATTGAATTTGGCCTTTACTACTGTAGCCCATAGAAACACATTGAATAACACTTTCATAAATGGCAAAAAAAAATACAGTCAAAAAATAAATCATAAGGAATGAAGTTTTGAAGTGTCTGACGTATATTTAGGAGATATAAGAAACCTCAGGTTGTAGCCTCTGAAGATATCTTTAGCACAAAGATGCAATGCTTATTTCCTGTCTTTTACATTTTGGGGTGGTTGTCATGGTAATGGCAGGTCATGTGCAAAACCCCCACTAGAGAAAAAAACATCAGATCTGAGCAGGTCGCATGGAGAATCGGGTTTGAATCAGGTTTGAGATCCACATATGGAAGTGGTATAAATCAGAGCTCAAAAGATCAGATTCCATGTTTTTTTTTGTTGTTGTTGCTGTTTACACATTAAGGACAAGATCAGATAGGTATCAGATATACAAATAATTGGTAAAATATCTGAATTGGACTGCCTGTGTAAACGCAGCCATAGTGACAGTGCATAAGTACAATAATATAGTTAAGGCTTCAACAAGAGTTCATAGACTTCACAGGGTCAATATGGTTAATGCTTCAACAAGAGTTCATAGACTTCACAGGGTCAATATGGTTAATGCTTCAACAAGAGTTTATAGACTTCACAGGGTCAATATGGTTAATGCATCATCATCATCATCAGGAGTTCATCTGTAGTCTGTTCAACAAGCAAGTCAATGCATTGAATAAATAAATGATGGCTAAATGCATCTTCCTAAAAGGTGGACCCCACCCCATTCCATGATGCCTGTGTGAGGGACTCGTGTGCCTGTGACACTGGGGGAGACTGTGAATGTTTCTGTACTGCTGTAGCAGCCTACGCCCAGGCCTGCAACGAGGCAGGGGCTTGTATCAGGTGGAGAACACCAGATATCTGCCGTGAGTCATTTGCTTTGAGTGGGACAATTGATTGATGGATAGGTGGGATTGTTTTTGCTATTGGGGCGAAATACTGATTTGTATGTGTAACTGTTTAATCATTCCTCGTTTGGGACCCTGGTTAAAATGTAACATGTTTTAATTTCCCCAGCTGTGTTCTGTGATTTCTACAACCCTATTGGTGACATGTTTTAATTTCCCCAGCTGTGTTCTGTGATTTCTACAACCCTATTGGTGACATGTTTTAATTTCCCCAGCTCTGTTCTGTGATTTCTACAACCCTATTGGTGACATGTTTTAATTTCCCCAGCTGTGTTCTGTGATTTCTACAACCCTATTGG
Source organism: Coregonus lavaretus (assembly GCF_964263955.1). Taxonomy (NCBI): domain Eukaryota; kingdom Metazoa; phylum Chordata; class Actinopteri; order Salmoniformes; family Salmonidae; genus Coregonus; species Coregonus lavaretus. The sequence continues at coordinate 3,383,317 of NC_139996.1, forward strand.
TGACATGTTTTAATTTCCCCAGCTGTGTTCTGTGATTTCTACAACCCTATTGGTGACATGTTTTAATTTCCCCAGCTGTGTTCTGTGATTTCTACAACCCTATTGGTGACATGTTTTAATTTCCCCAGCTCTGTTCTGTGATTTCTACAACCCTATTGGTGAGTGTGAGTGGCATTATCAGCCGTGTGGAGACCCCTGTATGAAGACCTGCAGGAATCCCTCAGGAACGTGCTCCAGTCAGATCCCTGCACTGGAAGGTAACTAACAGCCCTTCATAACAGCTTGGGCCTTTGATTTAGACCATATTACATGCCAAGTTGTAAAACAAATGTACAGTATAAAATATGTAATGACTCCTCCTCCCTTGTCTATCTATACTGAAAAACTAAACACAAAATATTTAAATATCGTATCCAGCTTTGGTGTTAGAACTAGATACCATGAGCATGATCTAATCTGTGCCGGTGTCCTGGATTAAATTGACTGTTTATCTTAAAGGTTGCTATCCAAAATGTCCTCCGGACCAGCCTTATTTAGAAGAAAGTACCATGAAGTGTGTCCCTATCAAGAAGTGTGGTTGCTACGATGGAGATGGAACACATTACAACGAGGATGACGTTATACCTTCCAAGGAGAACTGTCAGAGATGGTATGTTTTTATATCAGCATTTTGACATATACATAGATACTGTATTTACATTACATAGTATTTAACATGGTTGGTATAAGCCTTAAGGTAGCCTATATTTCTGGTGAGATAAGGCGATGTCAATGGTCCCCCTACAAAGACGTTTTCCTACCATTCAACTGATTTAGCTTTTCAAAGATTGGGATTTGACCTGTTAATATCTTATTGGGATTTGACCTGTTAATAGCGTATTGGGATTTGACCTGTTAATACCTTATTGGGATTTGACCTGTTAATACCTTATTGGGATTTGACCTGTTAATACCTTATTGGGATTTGACCTGTTAATACCTTATTGGGATTTGACCTGTTAATACCTTATTGAGATTTGACCTGTTAATACCTTATTGGGATCTGACCTCTTTATACCTTATTGGGATTTGACCTGTTAATACCTTATTGGGATCTGATATGTTAATACCTTATTGGGATCTGACCTGTTAATACCTTATTGGGATCTGACCTGTTAATACCTTATTGGGATTTGACCTCTTAATACCTTATTGGGATCTGACCTGTTAATACCTTATAGTGAACATACTCCTGAGTGGTGCAGTGGTCTAAGGCACTGCATCGCAGTGCTAACTGTGCCACTAGAGATCCTTGTTCGAATCCAGGCTCTGTCGCAGCCGGCCGCGACCGGGAGACTCATGGGCGGCGCACAATTGGCCCAGCGTCGTCCAGGGTAGGGGAGGGAATGGCCGGCCGGGATGTAGCTCAGTTGATAGAGCATGGCGTTTGCAACGCCAGTGTTGTGGGTTCGATTCCCACGGGGGGCCAGTATAAAAAAATATGTATTCACTAACTGTAAGTCGCTCTGGATAAGAGCGTCTGCTAAATGACTAAAATGTAAACATATAACAGTGCTTTCAAATCATAACAAATAACATCTTATTCGACTTTCAAAGGTACTAAAACCCCCTGCTTTCTTTTTCAAGTCTTTGCTCATCAACTAAGGCCAATTGCAGCTATGATATCGAAGGTAAGGAAAACTGTTACAAACTGAAACATTAGCCTACATTACCAAGAAGGTAACATGACAAGATGATTACATGATAATAACTTGTTCACTGTGAAAATCATATTGCAGCCTGCCATTGTATATACGACGGCAGAACATACCCGTATGGAGCTATCGTATATCACACATCTGACGGTGATGGGACCTGTATTACTGCCATCTGCAAAACCAACGGAACCATTGTCCGGAATATGAAACCCTGTATCGGCACCACAACTCCAACAACTACACCAAGTGTTACAACAACACAAATATCCACCCAAGCACCGACCACAACAGTATTTGTTTTCTCAACTCCTACCACTGCCCAAACAACAACTCCTACCACTAACCCAACAACTACTACGACTACCTCAACAACAAAACCTACCACTACCCCCACAACAACCCCTACTTCAACACCAACCACTCCACCCACTACTACTCCACACTGCCTGATCTGTGAATGGTCAGACTGGATTGACAAACATTATCGTTCAAATGGACCAGAAGGAGGAGATTTCGAAACCATAGATATTTGCAGTGAACCCAAGGAAGTACAATGCAGAGCCAAAGAATTCATTGATGTTCCTTTGGCCGACCTAGGTCAAAAGGTTGAATGCAATTCCTCGGTTGGACTGATATGCCGCAACAAGGATCAAGGCATCCCACCAATATGCTACAACTATGAAATCAGAGTCAAATGTTGTGTTGTTTGTGGGACAACTACCACCTCAGAAAGGCCCACAACACCTACTACCACTGAAATAACAACCACTAGGCCAACAACTACCCCAACAACAACCACAATAACAACCCCTACCCCCACAACAACCATTACACCAACAACAACAACAACACCCACTACCCCAACAACAACCCCTACCACTACCCCAACAACCACAACAACAACCCCTAGCCCCACAACAACCCCTACTTCAACACCAACCACTCCACCCACTTCTACTCCACACTGCCTGATCTGTGAATGGTCAGACTGGATTGACAAACATTATCGTTCAAATGGACCAGAAGGAGGAGATTTCGAAACCATAGATATTTGCAGTGAACCCAAGGAAGTACAATGCAGAGCCAAAGAATTCATTGATGTTCCTTTGGCCGACCTAGGTCAAAAGGTTGAATGCAATTCCTCGGTTGGACTGATATGCCGCAACAAGGATCAAGGCATCCCACCAATATGCTACAACTATGAAATCAGAGTCAAATGTTGTGTTGTTTGTGGGACAACTACCACCTCAGAAAGGCCCACAACACCTACTACCACTGAAATAACAACCACTAGGCCAACAACTACCCCAACAACAACCATAATAACAACCCCTACCCCCACAACAACCATTACACCAACAACAACACCCACTACCCCAACAACAACCCCTACCACTACCCCAACAACCCCTAGCCCCACAACAACCCCTACTTCAACACCAACCACTCCACCCACTTCTACTCCACACTGCCTGATCTGTGAATGGTCAGACTGGATTGACAAACATTATCCTTCAATTGGACCAGAAGGAGGAGATTTCGAAACCATAGATATTTGCATTGAACCCAAGGAAGTACAATGCAGAGCCAAAGAAAACATTGATGTTCCTTTGGCCGACCTAGGTCAAAAGGTTGAATGCAATTCCTCGGTTGGACTGATATGCCGCAACAAGGATCAAGGCATCCCACCAATATGCTACAACTATGAAATCAGAGTCAAATGTTGTGTTGTTTGTGGGACAACTACCACCTCAGAAAGGCCCACAACACCTACTACCACTGAAATAACAACCACTAGGCCAACAACTACCCCAACAACAACCACAATAACAACCCCTACCCCCACAACAACCATTACACCAACAACAACAACAACACCCACTACCCCAACAACAACCCCTACCACTACCCCAACAACAACAACAACTACCCCAACAACAAGCACCACAGAAAGTCCAACAACCACAACTAAGACAACAACCCCATCCACAACAACAACAGTAACAGAGGAATTTACAACTGGTCCAGAATCAACAACCCTTACAACAACAACAACCATTACACCAACAACACCCACAACACCCACTACACCAACAACACCCACAACAACCACTACACCAACAACACCCACAACAACCACTACACCAACAACAACAACTACTACTACTACAACCACAACAACTACTAAGACAACAGCGTATTCCACAACAAGTGAAACAACAGAAGAAATTACAACTGGTCCAGAATCAACAACAACCACAACAAACCCTACCACTACCCCAACTACTACCACAACAACAACCCCATCTACGACTACCTCTGAGGAAACGACAACAACGACCCCAACAACAACCACAATAACAACCCCTACCCCCACAACAACCATTACACCACCACCAACAACAACACCCACTTCCCCAACAACAACCCCTACCACTACACAACCAACAACAACAACACCCACTACCCCAACAACAACAACAACAACTACCCCAACAACAAGCACCACAGAAAGTCCAACAACCACAACTAAGACAACAACCCCATCCACAACAACAACAGTAACAGAGGAATTTACAACTGGTCCAGAATCAACAACACCCACAACAACCACTACACCAACAACAACAACTACTACTACTGCAACCACAACAACAACAACCACCACAGAAAGTCCAACAACTACTAAGACAACAGCGTATTCCACAACAAGTGAAACAACACAAGAAATTACAACTGGTCCAGAATCAACAACACCCACAACAACCCCTACCACTACCCCAACTACTACCACAACAACAACCCCATCTACGACTACCTCTGAGGAAACGACAACAGCCACCACCAAAGCCCCTACCACAACAACACCCACAACAACCCCTACCACTACCCCAACAACAACCACAACAACCCCTACCCCCACAACAACCCCTACTTCAACACCAACCACTCCACCCACTTCTACTCCACACTGCCTGATCTGTGAATGGTCAACCTGGATTGACAAACATTATCCTTCAATTGGACCAGAAGGAGGAGATTTCGAAACCATAGATATTTGCAGTAAACCCAAGGAAGTACAATGCAGAGCCAAAGAAAGATTTGATGTTCCTTTGGCCGACCTAGGTCAAAAGGTTGAATGCAATCCCTCGGTTGGACTGATATGCCGCAACAAGGATCAAGGCATCCCACCAATATGCTACAACTATGAAATCAGAGTCAAATGTTGTGTTGTTTGTGGGAATGAGACAACTACCACCTCAGAAAGGACCACAACACATACTACCACTGAAATAACAACCACTAGGCCAACAACTACCCCAACAACAACCACAATAACAACCCCTACCCCCACAACAACCATTACACCAACAACAACAACAACACCCACTACCCCAACAACAACAACAACTACCCCAACAACAACACCCACTACCCCAACAACAACAACAACTACCCCAACAACTACAACAACTAACCCAACAACAACCACAATAACAACCCCTACCCCCACAACAACCATTACACCACCACCAACAACCACAACAACTACCCCAACAACAAGCACCACAGAAAGTCCAACAACCACAACTAAGACAACAACCCCATCCACAACAACAACAGTAACAGAGGAATTTACAACTGGTCCAGAATCAACAACACCCACAACAACCACTACACCAACAACAACAACTACTACTACTGCAACAACAACAACAACAACCACCACAGAAAGTCCAACAACAACTAAGACAACAGCTTATTCCACAACAAGTGAAACAACAGAAGAAATTACAACTGGTCCAGAATCAACAACACCCACAACAACCACTACACCAACAACAACAACTACTACTACTACAACCACAACAACAACAACCACCACAGAAAGTCCAACAACAACTAAGACAACAAAATATTCCACAACAAGTGAAACAACAGAAGAAATTACAACTGGTCCAGAATCAACACCACCCACAACAACCCCTACCACTACCCCAACTACTACCACAACAACAACCCCATCTACGACTACCTCTGAGGAAACAACAACAGCCACCACCAAAGCCCCTACCACAACAACAACAACAACCCCTACCACTACCCCAACAACAACCACAACAACAACAACAACTACCCCAACAACAACAACTACCCCAACAACAAGCACCACAGAAAGTCCAACAACCACAACTAAGACAACAACCCCATCCACAACAACAACAGTAACAGAGGAATTTACAACTGGTCCAGAATCAACAACACCCACAACAACCACTACACCAACAACAACAACTACTACTACTACAACCACAACAACAACAACACCCACTACCCCAACAACACCCACAACACCAACTACACCAACAACACCCACAACACCCACTACACCAACAACACCCACAACACCCACTACACCAACAACACCCACAACACCCACTACACCAACAACACCCACAACACCCACTACACCAACAACACCCATAACAACCACTACACCAACAACAACAACTACTATTACTACAACCCCAACAACAACAACCACCACAGAAAGTCCAACAACAACTAAGACAACAGCGTATTCCACAACAAGTGAAACAACACAAGAACTTACAACTGGTCCAGAATCAACAACACCCACAACAACCATTACACCACCACCAACAACAACACCCACATCCCCAACAACAACAACAACAACAACTACCCCAACAACAAGCACCACAGAAAGTCCAACAACCACAACTAAGACAACAACCCCATCCACAACAACAACAGTAACAGAGGAATTTACAACTGGTCCAGAATCAACAACACCCACAACAACCACTACACCAACAACAACAACTACTACTACTACAACCACAACAACAACAACCACCACAGAAAGTCCAACAACAACTAAGACAACAAAATATTCCACAACAAGTGAAACAACAGAAGAAATTACAACTGGTCCAGAATCAACACCACCCACAACAACCCCTACCACTACCCCAATTACTACCACAACAACAACCCCATCTACGACTACCTCTGAGGAAACGACAACAGCCACCACCAAAGCCCCTACCACAACAACAACAACAACCCCTACCACTACCCCAACAACAACCACAACAACAACAACAACTACCCCAACAACAACAACTACCCCAACAACAAGCACCACAGAAAGTCCAACAACCACAACTAAGACAACAACCCCATCCATAACAACAACAGTAACAGAGGAATTTACAACTGGTCCAGAATCAACAACACCCACAACAACCACTACACCAACAACAACAACTACTACTACTACAACCACAACAACAACAACACCCACTACCCCAACAACACCCACAACACCCACTACACCAACAACACCCACAACACCCACTACACCAACAACACCCACAACACCCACTACACCAACAACACCCACAACACCCACTACACCAACAACACCCACAACACCCACTACACCAACAACACCCACAACAACCACTACACCAACAACAACAACTACTATTACTACAACCCCAACAACAACAACCACCACAGAAAGTCCAACAACAACTAAGACAACAGCGTATTCCACAACAAGTGAAACAACACAAGAAATTACAACTGGTCCAGAATCAACAACACCCACAACAACCATTACACCACCACCAACAACAACACCCACTTCCCCAACAACAACAACAACAACAACTACCCCAACAACAAGCACCACAGAAAGTCCAACAACCACAACTAAGACAACAACCCCATCCACAACAACAACAGTAACAGAGGAATTTACAACTGGTCCAGAATCAACAACACCCACAACAACCACTACACCAACAACAACAACTACTACTACTACAACCACAACAACAACTCCTACCACAACAACAACTAAGACAACAAAATATTCCACAACAAGTGAAACAACAGAAGAAATTACAACTGGTCCAGAATCAACACCACCCACAACAACCCCTACCACTACCCCAACTACTACCACAACAACAACCCCATCTACGACTACCTCTGAGGAAACGACAACAGCCACCACAAAAGCCCCTACCACAACAACAACAACAACCCCTACCACTACCCCAACAACAACCACAACAACAACAACAACTACCCCAACAACAACAACTACCCCAACAACAACCACAACAACAACCCCATCTACGACTACCTTTGAGGAAACGACAACAGCCACCACCAAAGCCCCTACCACAACAACAGGATTCACTGTCATCACAAAACCAACACAAACATTCACATCACCCACAAAAGGACCTCTAAATCAAAACTCAACACAGACAGAAGGAACTACTACATCAACCCCAACAACAACTCCTACCACTACCCCAACCCCAACTCCTACCACTACCCCAACCCCAACTCCTACCACTACCCCAACCCCAACTCCTACCACTACCCCAACCCCAACTCCTACCACTACCCCAACCCCAACTCCTACCACTACCCCAACAACAACTCCTACCACTACCCCAACAACAACTCCTACCACTACCCCAACAACAACTCCTACCACTACCCCAACCCCAACTCCTACCACATTATGTTTTTGCACATATAAAAAACAATATTTCCCTGCTGGTAAGTGATAGCTTCCTTCATTAAAATGATCAAATCTGACTACATAATGCATTCATACACTTAATTTAATATCTATTTGTTACTAATAATATGTTTTTGTTTAGGTTCCTTGATATACAATGAGACTGACGGGGCAGGCTGGTGCTTCACCTCTTACTGTAACTCAAGTTGTATTGTTGAGAAACAAGCCAGACCATGTCCATCTCCGACCCCAAATACAGTCAGCACTGTCTCAACTACAGTCAGCACTGTCTCAACTACAGTCAGCACTGTCTCAACTACAGTCAGCACTGTCTCAACAACAACAGAAGCTACACGTTCTACAACATCTAGATTGTCCCCGACTACACCTTCCAGAGGCTGTGAATATGTCAATCCACCAAGAAAGGTAATGAAATAAAGTTTCAACAGAATAATTGTGTTTCCCAGTTCATAGTGTTGTGTAGTACGTAGTGTGTTTCCCAGTTCATAGTGTTGTGTAGTACGTAGTGTGTTTCCCAGTTCATAGTGTTGTGTAGTACGTAGTGTGTTTCCCAGTTCATAGTGTTGTGTAGTACGTAGTGTGTTTCCCAGTTCATAGTGTTGTGTAGTACGTAGTGTGTTTCCCAGTTCATAGTGTTGTGTAGTACGTAGTGTGTTTCCCAGTTCATAGTGTTGTGTAGTACGTAGTGTGTTTCCCAGTTCATAGTGTTGTGTAGTACGTAGTGTGTTTCCCAGTTCATAGTGTTGTGTAGTACGTAGTGTGTTTCCCAGTTCATAGTGTTGTGTAGTACGTAGTGTGTTTCCCAGTTCATAGTGTTGTGTAGTACGTAGTGTGTTTCCCAGTTCATAGTGTTGTGTAGTACGTAGTGTGTTTCCCAGTTCATAGTGTTGTGTAGTACGTAGTGTGTTTCCCAGTTCATAGTGTTGTGTAGTACGTAGTGTGTTTCCCAGTTCATAGTGTTGTGTAGTACGTAGTGTGTTTCCCAGTTCATAGTGTTGTGTAGTACGTAGTGTGTTTCCCAGTTCATAGTGTTGTGTAGTACGTAGTGTGTTTCCCAGTTCATAGTGTTGTGTAGTACGTAGTGTGTTTCCCAGTTCATAGTGTTGTGTAGTACGTAGTGTGTTTCCTTTCAGGACTAAAACATACCTTTTCGACTTTAGGACGGTGAAACTTGGAAAACAGGCAACTGCACAACTCAAACGTGCAACATGGGTGTAATTACCACAACGTATGTGGTCTGTGAGTCTGTACAACCGCCTGTGTGTGAAAATGGATTTCCACCAGTGAAAGTCTATGACGAATCAGGTTGCTGCTATCGCTACGAATGTAAATGTAAGTTCAAAACACAATGATTTTTAATTATCTTATCTCCTTCTACAAATACTTCATACTCCAAGTTTACTTGTTTTAAAGACGTCCGGCAGTGATTTTTGAACTTTCCTGTTGAAAAACGATATCCCAAGTATTAATACAGTGAAGTACACACACTAAAGGGTAAACAAATACAATGTGTTTTGAACAAAATAGTGTTTTTTAGACACAACTGCAAACTTCAAGGAGTTGGTCTGATCCAGGGACGCAACTTTGTTTTTTTAAGTGGGGGGGACATAAAAATAATAATAATAATAATAATAATAATAATAATAATAATAATGATAATAATAATAATAATAATGATAATAATGATAATAATGATAATAATAATAATAATGATAATAATGATAATAATGATAATAATAATAATAATGATAATAATGATAATAATAATAATAATAATAATGATAATAATGATAATAATGATAATAATAATAATAATAATAATAATAATAATGATAATAATAATGATAATAATAATAATAATGATAATAATGATAATAATTGTAATAATAATTGTGACAATAATAATAACAATAATAGTAATAGTAATAACATTAATACTTTTTTTATCCAGTCGGATAAACACTCCAAACATCCTACCCGACCGCTCGGAGGCGTCTGCATGGTCCTAAAGCATACTGTTGCCTCGTTTTGTATCACATTCCAATGAAAAAACTGGAGGGGACAAAAATGCAATATCAGAACGTCCCCAGTGAAAGTTGCACCTCTGGTCTGATCTGATGGTGACATTGTGATGTTTTCAGCCTCCCCTCTTGCTTGTGCCATGTCATGAGGATACCTAGACCACCTGTTGTGTTCAGTAAATCAGGTGTTAAATGAGGTGAAAAGGAGACTGGAGTAGGATTTTAAACTCTTGTATTGATGAGTGATCTATCTATTTGGTACCGTTTCTCTGTTTCATCTCTCAGGTATATGCTATGGATGGGGAGACCCTCATTACGTCACATTTGATGGGCAATATTACAGTTTCCAGGAAAACTGCACCTACGTTTTGATTAAAGAAATAGTTCCTCGATATAACTTCAGTGTCAACATCGACAACTACAACTGCGATCCGTCTGGACACGTGACCTGCCCTCAGTCTCTGATTGTCCATTACAAGTCCTATATAATCGTTCTTACTCCGAAGAGATCAACCACGACAAAAAATGTGGTAATTATAAAACACTTATACACTTTTTAAAAGTGCACTTTGATATAGACATTCATTGATATAGATATTCTATGATATAGATATTCTTTGAGATAGATATTCTCATACCACTTTAAGAATGAAAATAATCTAGCTTCATATTTTGAAATGTATTATTTACTTTTTGTAACGTGGAGGTATTGATTAATAGGCATATCTGATCCTGCCGACTACCACAAATATAATTTTTAGTACTACACTAGAGTAGTTAGTAATAGTAATTTAGTAACATTACATAATGGTTAAGCACTTTGATGATGCCATCACGTTAACTCAAAAACCATCATCAAGGTAACCGAAACATTCCCAGGACATTTCAAAGAATTTCATTTTATTGACAAAAGATTAAATGAATTGACAGAATACCACCTCTTATTGTGAGTTCATTTAGTTCTGGAAACCGTTCATATCTTATCTACTGTGTTGTCATGTTATTCTGTTCTCTATTGTCATTAATTACGTTGTGTTTTTCCTTCTCATTCACAAGGTGTACATCAATGGAAATCAGATCTTCCCGACCTTTTCTAATGAAGACCTCATGATCACCAGCACTGGAATAGAGTTACTGTTGACTATCCCTGCCATTAAAGCACAAGTGATGTTTAAATCCCTTATGTACAGTGTAACCCTGCCAAACTCCCTATTCCACAACAACACAGAGGGACAGTGTGGTAAGTATGTAGGCTTTGTGTGTATCCCAAATGGCCCACTGTTCCCCAATGCACTCCTTTCAACCAGGGGATAGGGTCCCATTTGGGATGCAGACATGATGTAGACAAAATACACTTGTAGTATAAATCAGAAGAACAGCTTGTAGTACTCTGTGAGTAAACGGAACCTTATTGGCGATGATTTTATGTTATTTTGTTGCATGTTATTGTATTTCCATGGCATTAAAAAGTTCACTGTACAGTTGCAATGATAGCGTAACCAATTAAAAGATACTGTGTAGGTATGCTTAAAGTTATGAGCGGCTGTTTCTAACATCAAATAACCTTTGTTTCTTTCTCATTCCCATATTTATTTGACCTTTTTAAAGGCACCTGTGACAATATCAGGAAGAACGATTGCAGATTACCGAATGGACAGATTGATCCATCATGTCCTGGGATGGCTCATCAATGGCAGATTCCTGATGATAAAAAACCCTATTGTAAACCGAAATCCCCTACCCCATCTACCACAACTACCCAATCAACCAAACATACCTCACCTACCAAACCGATGCCACCTAGCACACCTACCCCTACGCCTCCAACCTGCCCGTCAGGAAAGACAGCAATCTGTGACATCATACTTAGCCCGTAAGACATGTGACCTTCTAATAACACACTGAGCCAGCGATATTACAAAGACACGTGAATCTGATTGAGGTTGCTAGTTTTGACACTGTATACATAAAACTCTGTAAACTTTCCAGTAATGGGTTGTTGTTCCATAAAGTATAACCAAACTCATAATGAAACTTATCTTACAGACTTTTTATGCCATATCAAAGTTTTATAGAGCATTCATGAAGTCTTCATAAACACTACATAGATGCTTCACTAATAATTTAGCCTGTAAGGCATACAGTAATCAAATATTTCAAAGTGATCTGTCGTGACATGTTATGTGCCCCATTTGGGTTAGGCCTATATAATAACTTAAATGGGTTCTTTATTTTGGAAGGGTCTTTGAACAATGCCATGACGTTATCCCACCACGACCCTTCTTCGAGGCCTGTAAGTTCGATGTCTGCCACATGCCAAATATCACAATCGGCTGCTCCAGCCTGGAAACCTACGCTGTGATGTGTGCAGGAGCTGGAGTCTGTGTCAACTGGAGGAACTCAACTAATGGAAAATGTGGTAGGGAGGGAATTTCATATAAAATAAGGACTGCGTCCCAAATGGCATTGTATTCCCTACATAGTGCACTACTTTAGACCAGGCTCTTGCCAAAAGTAGCGATCTATGTAGGGAATAGGATCCCATTTGGGATGCAGACAAGATGTTAATAAGATTTTACATAATTATAATAATTGTATGATTTATCATAACGAATTGTATTTTGACAACCTGCATTTACAAACTGTTTACTTACTGTTTTGTCTTTCATTCCATCTTGACCATATTACAGAACTGATCTGCCCTAAAACCAAAGTGTATAAGGCATGTGGCCCTACTATCCAGCCAACATGCAATTCAAGGTATCCATCTCATTCCCATCTCATTATTTTACACCACTACCTAGTGTACATGCATTCTTAAAGGTTTCCATTCCGTTTTTCTCCCTAGTCTGTAACGCATTGTTTTTCCTTATTATAGATACAATGACAAATATGTGCATTCATGTGAGGGAGAACAAAACAGCCGTGACATTGTATGTGACACATTCATGGAGGGCTGCTTCTGCCCCGAGGGTACCATCTTGTTCAACACGTTATCTGACACCTGTGTTCGTGACTGTGGTAAGGATGTGTCACAGTTTTGAGGAATACATTGTTTAATTGTGTCTCAAAGTACCACCATGTATGACTTGAAATCTTATTTTCCCTTCAAGGATGCACTGGACCTGATGGGAATCCCAAACAGGTAAGAATGTAGATCGATTCACTGTGGTGTACATCAGAAGAAATGGTGCGACAGTATATACAACCGAAAATGGTTCAACGGCTCGCTTCACATTACGGCCCTCAAAAAGGTTCTGTATAGAACCCCATTTCTTATTTTCTTCAGTTTACTAGTTTCATTGGGGCTTGTTAGTGGTCCAAGCCCTGAAGGGGCTGGAAGCCCTATTGTTATTATCAATCAATCAAATGTATTTGATAAAGCCCTTTTGTCATCAGCAGTAGTCACAGAGTGCTTTACAGATACCCAAGCAGTAAGCAATGCAGAGACAGGAGCACAGTGGCTTTACAGATACCCAAGCAGTAAGCAATGCAGAGACAGGAGCACAGTGGCTTTACAGATACCCAAGCAGTAAGCAATGCAGAGACAGGAGCACAGTGGCTTTACAGATACCCAAGCAGTAAGCAATGCAGAGACAGGAGCACAGTGGCTTTACAGATACCCAAGCAGTAAGCAATGCAGAGACAGGAGCACAGTGGCTTTACAGATACCCAAGCAGTAAGCAATGCAGAGACAGGAGCACAGTGGCTTTACAGATACCCAAGCAGTAAGCAATGCAGAGACAGGAGCACAGTGGCTTTACAGATACCCAAGCAGTAAGCAATGCAGAGACAGGAGCACAGTGGCTTTACAGATACCCAAGCAGTAAGCAATGCAGAGACAGGAGCACAGTGGCTTTACAGATACCCAAGCAGTAAGCAATGCAGAGACAGGAGCACAGTGGCTTTACAGATACCCAAGCAGTAAGCAATGCAGAGACAGGAGCACAGTGGCTTTACAGATACCCAAGCAGTAAGCAATGCAGAGACAGGAGCACAGTGGCTTTACAGATACCCAAGCAGTAAGCAATGCAGAGACAGGAGCACAGTGGCGAGGCAAAACTCCCTAGAAGGTAGGAACCTGGGGAAAAAACCAAGAGAGGAGCCAGGCTCTGAGGGGTGGCCAGTCCTCGTCTTAATAACTTTGAAGTCTCTGCTAACAATGTTTTGTTTTGTCCCAACACAGTTTGGTGAGACTTGGAACAGTAACTGCCAGAAGTGCGAGTGTAATGCTGACACACTGAGTGTCCGGTGTGAACCAGTGAAATGTCAGCACCAAGAAGTTGTTACCTGTAAGAAGTACGGTGAGGTGTTGGTCAACAAGACAGTGGACTGCTGTCAAATAAATACATGTGGTGAGTAGAGACAGTATTTCAGTTTAGACTAGGTAGAGCCACCTTAACGTACTACCAGGTAACCTGGGTACAGGTCTGTTGGTGCTAAATGTTTGGCATATGACATATGCTGCCCTTTTACTCCACCCCATTCCATTGGCGGCTGAATCACATCACATGTGGCTTACTACACCACAGAAACCCCTCTAACCAGACAGTGCAGGGCAGGGTCACTGAATTAAAGGCCAACTACACCACAGAAACCCCTCTAACCAGACAGTGCAGGGCAGGGTCACTGAATTAAAGGCCAACTACACCACAGAAACCCCTCTAACCAGACAGTGCAGGGCAGGGTCACTGAATTAAAGGCCAACTACACCACAGAAACCCCTCTAACCAGACAGTGCAGGGCAGGGTCACTGAATTAAAGGCCAACTACACCACACCTCAAAAGTCATGCCCTGTTGTGGTTTAAGCATTAAAAGTGTGAAAAAAACTGGGGGAAACCAGAGAAAACTGGGGGAAATCAGAGAAAACTGGGGGAAATCCCAAAAAATTGGAAAAACAAAACCAAGAAAACTGAAATTTTGAGAAAACCCCCCAGAAATAAGCAAAAAATGTAAACATTACAATATTACAATTACAATACAGTAGATTTTGAAAGGCCTCACCAATGTGTTCTGCTGTCATGACCACACTTTAGAGTGTCTCATCCTGCAGCACAGCATTCTGGGAGAAGTTGAGGTCAGGTCCAATATTGACTGTTTACCCAAGAGGGAAATAGGTTGGGCTATCCTAGAAATGTTTTAGTGAAATATAATATATATCATTTTGCATATGCTTTTATCCAAAGCATGAGTACATTTTTACGTATGGGTGGTCCCGGGAATCGAACCCATTATCCTGGTGTTGCAATACTCTACCAAGATGGATGACTGTGTAATAAATACTTAGTGAAGCCTCAATTTAATTATTTATAAAGCCTTTATTAAGCAGTGCTTATGCCACACTTTACAAAGCACATCTTTGTCACATTTGACATTGGTGGTTATGTCATACAGTTATGCCACGTTTATGAACCCTTTATAAAGCATGACATACGGTTACAGATGATTTGTAACACATTGATGTAGTGTTTATAAAGCCTTTATACTGTAAGCTGCACGTCATTTGAAGAGGGACCGAAAGGTTAATAGCTGACGTGCATAAAAACAGTGCCTCCATGTACTTACCACAAATGCCTTGTTTGCTAAGTTCGTTGTATTGTACAGTGCTCTCCGTTACTCTGTTTTTGTATCAGCATTAGCACAGTACACATGATCACAATTCTAGCTCCATGATGGCGGCAATTTAAAAAACTCAAAAAGTAGATTGTGCTGATTTACTGGCACATTGGACCATCTCATTGGACCATCTCATTGGACCATCTCATTGGACCATCTCATTGGACCATGTCATTGGACCATCTCATTGGACCATGTCATTGGACCATCTCATTGGACCATCTCATTGGACCATGTCATTGGACCATCTCATTGGACCATCTCATTGGACCATCTCATTGGACCATCTCATTGGACCATGTCATTGGACCATCTCATTGGACCATCTCATTGGACCATGTCATTGGACCATCTCATTGGACCATCTCATTGGACCATCTCATTGGACCATGTCATTGGACCATGTCATTGAACCATCTCATTGGACCATCTCATTGAACCATGTCATTGGACCATGTCATTGGACCATGTCATTGGACCATGTCATTGGACCATGTCATTGGACCATGTCATTGGACCATGTCATTGGACCATGTCATTGGACCATCTCATTGGACCATGTCACGCGCTGTAATGTAACATCTGTGTATAGTGGTAACATGGTGCAGGTATCAACAACTGTCTGACCCTTTTATTGTGTGTTCTTTCAGTGCCCAAACCTGTCTGTGTCCACAATAATACTGAATTCACGGTGAGCAGTAACACTTCTTTTGATATCAGAGCAGTATTACAATAAAACATCTGTAATTTTTTTATAAAATATACCTAAATATTGATGTACCAATCACAGATTGCCCCTTTAAGTCGTCTTGAGAGCCACTGAGGACCCAAGCTTAATGTTTTGCTACAGCACATGATACTAACTCTTGCTTGCACTCTCCAGCTTGGTGAAATTGTTCCCAGCGGCATCTGTGAGGAGTGCAAGTGTGGCCCTAAAAAGGATCCAGTCTCCGAGCTATATGTTGTTGAGTGTGTCCAAATCGACTGTTCCACCACCTGCCAAACGGTACTGTACTCGGGATAATGGCAAACTCAGTTTAACATTTTACATGGTAGGCTATACAGTTTGATATGAAGGACATCCGCTAATGATGCCACCTTGTTGATTCCCGTCCAGGGTTATGAGTATGAAGTCGTACCTGGGGAATGCTGTGGAACATGTGTCCAGAAGGAATGTGTTGTAGCTCTACCAAACGCCACATCTCACATCATTCAGGTGACAGCGATGAGATAATTCACCCAATTTAGATTATTATTAATATCAGGTATCTTTGTGATATCACAAATGGACGAATGACGTCACTAATGAGAACTTATTATAAGTGCTTACAAATGTTTATAAATGCATCATAAATGTTATAGGTCTAAATGCTTAAGAATTGTAATGCTTGTTTACATTTTCAAACCATGAAGTACTTATTTCTGAAAAGCTTATAAATTATTTAGCAACGCTTATTTATTTAAGTTTTTATAACGTGCAGCATTAACTTACCAACATTTCTTTCCTGCTACCTGACAGCTTGGGAAGTTTTGGTCGCCCCCTAGTGACCGCTGTGTGAAGTATGACTGCACAAAGAGAAACGACCAGTTCATCGTTGTGAAAACCAAATTGGAATGCCCAGTGTTCAGTCCAGAAGACTGTGTCCCTGTAAGTAGATGAGAAAACTGGTTGAATTTGTTTCTTTAAAGTAAAGTAACTATATCTAAATATGCTGTTTGCTTCATAGGATAGTAACTTGTAGGTTATATTGAATTTACACCCTAGTAACATTTCATATCTGATCATAGTTTTCCATTATAACATCTATACTGTGTTCTCCAACTCAATAGACCGTAACTAGTCATATCCAAATTTAACTGTACACTATTCTTTTTGACATCACAGGGAACTGAGAAAACTGATGCAAATGGCTGTTGCACATCCTGTAAGTAACAAAACAACGGATTTATTTATAAATATTCATGTTCATAACCTCTTGTGAACATAACCTCTTATGAACATAACCTCTTATAACCTCTTGTGAACATAACCTCTTGTGAACATAACCTCTTATGAACATAACCTCTTGTGAACATAACCTCTTGTGAACATAACCTCTTGTGAACATAACCTCTTGTGAACATAACCTCTTGTGAACATAACCTCTTGTAAACATAACCTCTTGTAAACATAACCTCTTGTGAACATAACCTCTTGTAAACATAACCTCTTGTAAACATAACCTCTTGTGAACATAACCTCTTGTAAACATAACCTCTTGTAAACATAACCTCTTGTGAACATAACCTCTTGTAAACATAACCTCTTGTAAACATAACCTCTTGTGAACATAACCTCTTGTGAACATAACCTCTTGTGAACATAACCTCTTGTGAACATAACCTCTTGTAAACATAACCTCTTGTAAACATAACCTCTTGTGAACATAACCTCTTGTGAACATAACCTCTTGTGAACATAACCTCTTGTGAACATAACCTCTTGTGAACATAACCTCTTTATGTTCATAACCTCTTGTGAACATAACATCTTGTGAACATAACCTCTTGTGAACATAACCTCTTGTGAACATAACCTTTTATGTTCATAACCTCTTGTGAACATAACCTCTTATGACACAATAAATCAATGTTGAGTTACTGTAGATGAAACTGAATGCAGATATGATGAGAGTCTGATGGTTCTGGAATATATAATAATCTACTGGATGTAGTTCTATTTCCATAGCCAGAAAACCAGACCCTGTTTTGTGAGGACATTCCAGTCCTTGTGCTCAGTTTCATTGCCAAATACGCATGACAAGGCGTGGCAAGGAGTTCAGTTATAGCTAAAACCAGGCAACTTTTTCAAGTAGCTCAAAGTCCAAGCACTTTACATAGTAAGGGGGAAACTCACCTCTTTAAAATGTCCTCCCTAACTCTGTCTCCCTCCCCAGGCACTCCAATCAGTCACTGTGATGTGAAGAACACCACCACCTACCTAGAGGTGAAAAACTGCAGATCTACTGTGCCCGTGGAGATCGCAGCCTGCGGGGGATCCTGTGGAACGTCTTCTATGTGAGTAGAAACTCAAAATAAGCACACACACACACACACAGAAACAAACGCAACATGCATTTGGGTCTTGCAGAAATGTGTACGGGTGGAATTGGATTGAAGGGTGAGAATTCAATGGGAGTTGACCTATTGCAGAATGAATTGGGACTGTTTCTAACAGTGTTGTTTGTATGTCCTGTTTGCTAGGTACTCTGCAGAGAAAAACACCTTGATGCACTCCTGCTCCTGCTGTCAAGAGATGTCTACCAGTGAGAGGGAGGTGGAGATGGTCTGCTCTAACGGGAAGAAGTTCATACATTCCTACATTTACATTGATAAGTGCGGCTGCCATGAAACTGAGTGTGACAAGAAGAACCACAAAGATTAGGCACAGAAGTCTTTTAAAATGGCCGTATCAATTTTCCTATTTACATTAACTGCATGGAATATTAAATACCTTTATCTATAGGGAACCAATAGGGTCTGACTCATTATCATATAGGCTACTTTCATGAACTGTATGTCCTTTCTCTCTACACTATCATATAAATGATTCATGTTGTCTAACTTTTTCTCAAATGTATTAAACTGATTAAGAAGCATGCAGTCATTATCTTTCTCATTTTATTTCATATTGTTTAGTGCATCAATGTGCGACTAGGTAAAAAGTACAGATATGATTTAATAAAGAACACATTCATTATATAAGTGCTACTATTAAAGGGGCAATCTGCGGCTCAAACAATAACAAAGTAGGTACCCCGCCACTGTTTTGGCAAAAAGATGAAGGATGGGGCTGGAGGAATTTAACCACTTTCAAACTCATAAACAGAGCCATGGATGCAAGGACTGACCATCCATGATATCAACATTATAGTTTTAACCATGTTTTGAGGATATATAGTGTTTGTTAACAATGATGTTGTTTACGAACAATGGAATAAAGCAATGTTATATTTGGGGTTCTGATGGGCTGCTACTGTTGAACTAAGCTCATTGGACATTTATAAGTTATATTCTTCAAGAATCAATGGGTTTCATCAATTTAAAAGACCAAAAATGTATGTAGCAATCACAGATGAGTCACTGAAATCTGCAACATTGATTACCTATTCCAATACATTGATGTCAAAATGTCACAAGAACCATACCCACTGGGCACAGACGTCAATTCAACATTGGTTCAACATCTATTCAACATCTATTCAACATTGGTTCAGGGTTATTTCATTGAAATGACGTGGAAACTACGTTGATTTAACCAGTGTGTGCCCAGTGGGCAGTATATTATTAGAAACAAAATTAGGGTACACAATATTTATGCAGTCACTCACTGGCGACTTACCATGAGGTGTTTCTATACGGATGTTATTGAATGTAACAAACTGGCGACCTACCTGTCATTTCCAGAGATCCACTCACTGACAGTAATAACTGGCGACCTACCTGTCATTTCCAGAGATCCACTCACTGACAGTAATAACTGGCGACCTACCTGTCATTTCCAGAGATCCACTCACTGACAGTAATAACTGGCGACCTACCTGTCATTTCCAGAGATCCACTCACTGACAGTAATAACTGGCGACCTACCTGTCATTTCCAGAGATCCGCTCACTGACAGTAATAACTGGCGACCTACCTGTCATTTCCAGAGATCCACTCACTGACAGTAATAACATCAATCTACCTTTTGTTTAGCCAATTATATCTCAATTAATGTGTCTGTCATTTCAAAATGTAGCTAATAATCACCTAAAGATTTGTTTCTTTATTGACATTTAGATTGCATTTTTAGAGAGAAAGTTTACAGCCAGTTGAACATTTGATTTAAGAGCGGTGAGCTGAGCTGTTGGTCCTGTTTCGATTGACTGACTCTGAAGTTTGTGAAGTTAAGGGGAGTTGGAACTATGAATCCAATTAGGTTGACGTCTTATAAAAAATATGATTGGGAAGTTGTTGATGCTAAAGTGTTAACAGATGGGAGCTTGCTGGTGTTCTGTAAGGACATGGAGCAGAGAGATGGGAGCTTGTTGGTGTTCTGTAAGGACATGGAGCAGAGAGATGGGAGCTTGTTGGTGTTATGTAAGGACATGGAGCAGAGAGATGGGAGCTTGTTGGTATTCTGTAAGGACATGGAGCAGAGAGATGGGAGCTTGTTGGTGTTCTGTAAAGACATGGAGCAGAGAGATGGGAGCTTGTTGGTATTCTGTAAGGACATGGAGCAGAGAGATGGGAGCTTGTTGGTGTTCTGTAAGGACATGGATCAGAGCGATGGGAGCTTGTTGGTGTTCTGAAAGGACATGGAGCAGAGGGATAGGGAGGTATAAGGTGTTGAAAGGCGTGCCTGACCAAGCAGGGTAGTATAAGGTGTGGTGGAGGTGTGTGGGTGCTCACAGTGTGGGCTATGGTGGGTATGAGGCAATGAAACAGGCAGTAGAGAGAAGGGTGTCATGCTGAGGCAGTGAGGGTGGTCCAGGACCAGGGAGATACAGGATCAAGGTAGAGAAGACAGTTAGAATGGTCCAGGACCAGGGAGATACAGGATCTAGGTAGAGAAGACAGTTAGAATGGTCCAGGACCAGGGAGATACAGGATCAAGGTAGAGAAGACAGTTAGAATGGTCCAGGACCAGGGAGATACAGGATCTAGGTAGAGAAGACAGTTAGAATGGTCCAGGACCAGGGAGATACAGGATCAAGGTAGAGAAGACAGTTAGAATGGTCCAGGACCAGGGAGATACAGGATCTAGGTAGAGAAGACAGTTAGAATGGTCCAGGACCAGAGAGATACAGGATCAAGGGTGATTAAGGTAGGCATATGGAGCAGTTTCAGTGCCAACAGAAATTGTATTAGAATTCCATAATTTTGCAAAGTTTTAAATAAACTAAAAAATTGTTTGTGCACATCCCGGCCAGCCAAACCCTCCCCTAACCTAGACGACGCTGGGCCAATTGTGCGCCACCTCATGGGTCTCCCAGTCGCGGCCAGCTGCGACACAGCCTGGGATCAAACCCGGGTCTGTAGTGACGCCTATAGCACTGTGATAAAGTGCCTTAGACCGCTGCGCCACTCGGGAGGCCAATTATGAATTTATATTAGGATATTGAATTTGAATGTAATCTTTTTGAATTTGTAACACACAAATTGAATTCATAACCTTAACTTGTATTTCATGATTTGAAACTGAATTGAGTGAATATTGCATTCAGTTTTCAAATTCAATT
This sequence comes from Coregonus lavaretus, assembly GCF_964263955.1. Classification (NCBI taxonomy): domain Eukaryota; kingdom Metazoa; phylum Chordata; class Actinopteri; order Salmoniformes; family Salmonidae; genus Coregonus; species Coregonus lavaretus. The sequence goes on from NC_139996.1 coordinate 3,405,510, forward strand.
TCAATTTAATTGAATATTCAAATTAAATATTTATATATTCTTTTTCAATATGGTAGATATTGCATTCATTGTCTGTGTATCAAGTTTGCAAACTATAATTTCAAGTTTATCAAAGTTTCATATATTCAACTTCTCAGATGCATTCAGATTTCAGTTTTCAAATTCAGTTCTCTAAATTCACATTCAAAACCAGAGACAACATCCTGGCACTTTGCCAGCCAGGAAAGGTAGAGGAGAGCAGGTAGAATTAAATGCTCACTGTGGTCGACAGAAGCTTCTGGCAGTTTCTGAAGCCAATGTGGCATGTTGAATTTATTTTCTTTCTATGAATTTGGCTCTAGCATTTGAACCGTTTTGGCTATAAGCTATGATAACCCAATTCCTGAAAGCTAAGACTCTCTGGAATATGGATGTGCCTTCTGATCCCCTCTATGGTGATCACAGGCTGCGTTAGAAGGGAGTGTCACAATTATCCCTGTCATAGCCCTTCTAAGGATAGCCTTTCTAATCTATTTCATCTTGTGACTGACTGGGTTCGAACCAGGTCTCCTGCGTGTCACAAGACTGTGCTTAGAATCAGAGGTCAGGAAGGCCCAGGTGAACTAGCAGACGGTTGTGGCTGTCTGTGTCTATGTGGAGAAAGCGTACAATATGATGTGGAATGAGGGGTTGCTAATCAAGCTTGGTCTTATGGGGGTAGGAGGAAGAACGTACAACTGGATAAAGGACTTCCTGTTTGGAAGGTCTATCCAGGTGAGGGTGGGGAAGTCTTTATCAGGAAGCTACTTGGTGGATAACGGTACACCGCAGGGGAGCGTGATTGGTCTTCTTTTGTTCTTAATCATGATCAATGATGTTTACTCTCAGCTACAGACGGATATTGGGAGGTGGTTATTTGCTTCAGATTCTCCAAAAGGTTCTACAGCTGCACCATTGAGAGCATTTTGACTGGCTGCATCACCGCTTGGTATGGCAACTGCTTGGCATCCGACAGCAAGGCGCTACAGAGGGTAGTGCGTACGGCCCAGTACTTCACTGAGGCTGATCTCCCTGCCATCTAGGACCTCTATACCAGGCGGTGTCATAGGAAGGCCCTAAAAATGGTCAAAGCCACCCAAGCATTAGACGGTTCACTCTGCTACAGTCTGGCAAACGGTACCGATGCACCAAGTCTGGAACCAACAGGACCCTGAAAAGCTTCTACCCCCAAGCCATAAGACTGATAAATAGTTAACCAATAGCTACCCAGACTATCTACATTGATCATTTTTTTACTAAATATTTTTGACTCATCACATACGCTGCTGTTGCTGTTTATTATCTATCCTGTTGCATAGTCACTTTTCTCCTTACCTACACTATATATACAAAAGTATGTGGACACCCCTTCAAATGAGTGGATTCAGCTATTTTAGCCACACCCATTGCTGACAGGTGTATAAAATCACAGCCATGCAATCTCCATTGACTGTAGAATGGCCTTACTGAAGAGCTCAGTGACTTTTAACGTGGCACTGTCATAGGATGACACCTTTCCATCAAGTCAGTTTATTACATTTCTGCCCTGCTAGAGCTGCCCCGGTCAACTGTAAGTGCTGTTATTGTGAAGTGGAAACGTCTAGGAGCAACAACGACTCAGCCGCGAAGTGGTAGGCCACACAAGCTCACAGAACGGGACCGCCGAGTACTGAAGCACGTAGAAAACGTCTGTCCTTGGTTGCAACACTCTCTACCAAGTTACAAACTGCCTCTGGAAACAAAGTCAGCACAATAACTGAGCTTCATGAAATGGGTTTCCATGGCCGAGCAGCCGCACACAAGCCTAAGATCACCATGCGCAATGCCAAGCGTCGGCTGGAGTGGTCGAAAGCGCGTCGCCATTTTACTCTGGGGCAGTGGAAAGGTGTTCTCTGGAGTGATGAATAATGCTTCATCATCTGGCAGTCTGACAGAAGAACCTGCCCAAATGCATAGTGCCAACTGTAAAGTTTGGTGGATATGGAATAATGGTCTGGGGCTGTTTTTCATGGTTCGCCCTAGGCCCCTTAGTTCCAGTGAAGGGAAATCTTAAAGCTACAGCATACAATAATATTTCTAGACGATTCTGTGCTGCCAACTTTGTGGTAACAGTTTGGGAAAGGCCCTTTCTTGTTTCAGCATGACAATGCCCCCGTGCACAAAGCGAGGTCCACTTGACTGGCCTGCACAGAGCCCTGACCTCATCCCCATTGCTAGGTTTCAATTCAATTGGCAACAGATTTTCATGCAAATATTCTAAAATCTGCATAAAAACAATATGTGCATTTCAGAGTTTCCTTCAGTAAAATTTGGTGCTGGACAACTAGACCATGAAGATTTTCATTTACCAGACATTTGAGAAATTTACCGGACATCCATATGCATTCAGATCCGACCTGGCACAGCCAGCGCTATTGAATAAAGGAAGCATATTGGCCAAATGAGCCACATTTACTGTCAGAACGCTGAGTGTGGATGTGGTGCAGGGAATCAAGCGCAGGAACAAGGGTGTTCGTCAACAGACTTTAGTAATCAAAAATAGAACTCCAAACAGGTGGATAGCCAACCCAACCGGGAGGCATGAACAAAATTACGCACACACACAACAGTGCGTAAAACAAGAAAAGGCGCACGCAGTGCGGACTCTCGACACAAACAACACGAGAGAGAAAAACCCATCAACAGCAACAGCTGACATAACAATCACACATAACACCTGCCCCAACACACGATAACTAAATAGGAAACAAAATCAAACACTAACAAGGGACAGGTGTACAAACAGACAAAACCAAACAAACATGAAACATCGAACGGTGGCAGCTAGTACTCCGGGGACGACGACCGCCGAAGCCTGCCCGAACAAGGAGGAGGAGCAGCCTCGGCCGAAACCGTGACATTTACGTGTCCTTAAAAACAGCCTATAACAAATCACAACAGCACTATTCCTTGAGTTTTGATGTGTAGCAAAACTTTATAGCCTATTTTTGTTTTTGTTTTTTACAATAATTGTCAGCTGTCGGAGATTTGACCACTAAATATATCAGGGCATTGCATGTATGATACTGTATGATATTACTATAAAAAAATATAAAAATAGAGATGCTATGATATGAATATTCATTTCTTTATGTCAGATGGCTACTGTGTCTGCTTTACAGATATAGACGGACAGAAGGAGGCAAATTCATAAATTGTCAATGAGAATATTTTGTAGAAAGATAAGCATCGTATTGTTAGATTATAGGAGTAACTATGGTAGGCCTGAAACCTCAAGTTCAACAGTTGGAGTCAGTTGGAGCGCCGGGGATCACTGCCTTCATACCATAGGCCTGCAGTAGCTAAAGGTTAATAATAGCCAAACCAAACCTTCACAAAAATGTCTAAACTTTATTAGGGAAATATCAAAGTAAGTCAAGCCATTGTTTACAGGGAAAATATGAGCAGTGGTAAACACAGCATTAGGCCTACAGCACAGGTGTCAAGGTAGATGTAGGTGGGTGTGGGTGGAATCAGGCGCAGGACGCAGTACGTTAGTCCAACAGACTTTAGTGATGCACAGCAAAACAAACACGAAATAACTGCCCTGAGGCAAAAGCTCCGCACGTAGGCGAAAACACAAGCGCACAAAACAGGTGCGACAAAATACTCCAAAACTAAGGAGCAAAATAGCTCAACCGAGCAAACAGTAATAATCCAGCCTACCGGCACGACAGTAAAACAATCACACACAACACTAGACAAACACAACGAGAACTTATAGGACACTAATTACACTAAACGATAACAGGTGTACAACAATCAGACAAAAGCAAACGAACATAGAAACATACAACGGTGGCAGCTAGTATTCCGGAGACGACGAACGCCGAAGCCTGCCCGAGCAAGGGAGAGAGGCAGCCTCGGCCGAAACCGTGACAACAGGAGGTTGGTGGCACCTTAATTGGGGAGGATGGGCCTCGCGGGTAATGGCTGGAGCAGAATTAGAGGAATGGTATCATGATTTCCATGTGTTTTTGTGATTCCATTAGTTCCCTTCTGGCCATTATTATGAGCCGTTCTCTCCTCAGCATCCTCCTGTGGCCTACAGTTGGAACTTAATATGCCAAAGAAAATGGCTCAACAGAACGTAACAATACACGTGCCAACTGGCTCAACGGAACGTAACAATACACGTGCCAACTGGTTTAAACCTTCACAAAAGTTTTGAACAGGCTGTATTGCAGTAATTACCAACAAAGGCAAGTGCCTACCGTACCCAACAAATGACAGAAATAGGCTAATGTTATTTATTTCACAAAAGACCTACTTATAACCTGTCTTAAACTAAATACGGAGCACACAATTAAAAAAGACCGATGTAATTACCCGCTCACTATGCCGAAACCAGTCGGCGACAGCTGGGACAGTACCCTCCCTTGTGCCCAATAAAAACACACTACCCTCCCCTGTTCCCAATAAAAACTCACTACCCTCCCCTGTGCCCAATAAAAACTCACTACCCTCCCCTGTGCCCAATAAAAACACACAACCCTCCCCTGTGCCCAATAAAAACACACTACCCTCCCCTGTGCCCAATAAAAACACACAATCCTCCCCTGTGCCCAATAAAAACACACTACCCTCCCCTGTGCCCAATAAAAACACACTACCCTCCCCTGTGCCCAATAAAAACTCACTACCCTCCCCTGTGCCCAATAAAAACACACTACCCTCCCATATTTTGGACCACCCCTCCCCCTCAGTAAATTGCGATCTGTCCCTTATAACACCCATTAATAAAATTAGGAGGTCCCGTGAAAAACACGGGTATTATTTAAGATACTCTTTGAAGAGGGTTTCAGATGTTTTTGGAAGATGGACAGGGACTCTGCTGTCCTAGCTTTAGGGGGAAGCAGGTTCCACAATTGGGGTGCCAGGACAGAGAAGACCAGAAGTGGCAGAACGGAGTGCTCCGGTTGGGGTGCAGGGTTTGGGCAGAGCCTGAAGGTGAGGAGGGGCAGTTCATCTTGCTCTTCCGTAAGCAAGCACCATGGTCTTGTAGTGGATGCGAGCTTCGACTGGAAGCCAGTGGAGTGTACGGAGGAGCGTGAGACATGGGAGAATTTGGGAAGCTTGAACACCAGGCGGGCTGCAGCTTTCTGGATAAGTTGCAGGGGTTTGATGGCACAAGCAGGGAGCCCAGCCAACCGCGAGTTGCAGTAGTCCAGACGGGAGATGACAAGTGCCTGGATTAGGACCTGTGCCGCTTCCTGTGTGAGGTAGGGTAGTACTCTACGGATGTTGTAGAGCATGAACCTGCAGGAGCGAGTCGCTGCTTAGATTTTTCTACTTTGAAGAAATAGTGAAATGATTTCACCACAGCTCTGCAGCCTACTCAGGCTAGCCTAGCCTAGCTAAACAGGATTACTAAAGACAGAGATAACATTGTCTGAGTTGATGACTTTAAAGAATGAAAAATAATAGTAATAAAATAAAAACTAATGTACACCTGAAATATTGTATTATTTCATAGTAATTTCCTATTTTTCTATTGATGTCTACTCCATGGCTGTGTAGCCGGCGCGGTCAGCTCGTCGCCGACTACTGCGTTGTGTTCCGGTGCACTGAAGACAAGACACTGGCGTACTTGAAGGCACTTTATTGTGTACAACTCTCTCAATCTGTTCAACATCAAGGAGAGAAAATGTTCAAAACTCTACCCTCGACCAGAATCCGCCTCTCTCAGTCGAGTACAATGCAGACAGAATATAATCACATTCAAAAATACAAGGAATAAAATACAACATAATTGGAAAATAAACATCGCATCTGGTGTATATCTTATGTATGTGTCATATTGCATGCTATCTCTGCCAAAAACTCTGAGCTTTTAGCCTTTACATTAATACTGTGCAACATGACATAAACCATCTTTCAAATAGGTAATACATACAATAATATGCACGAAGCAACATGTAATCCTTCACATTGGAGCTTTTCAGTGCCATTAAACACTAATCAATACATGAAAACATTTTAAATGAACACATATTTTTAACCTGATATAGGGAATACATACCTGTTCAACATCAAGGAGAGAAAATGTTCAAAACTCTACCCTCGACCAGAATCCGCCTAACATAAAAAGAACAACGTGGGCTTCAACACAAGAGGATAGAATGACGATTGCTAACTTACAGCTAAACAAAACACGAGGTTAGCTAAGTTAGCAATTTCTCAAACTCTCAAAAATAGCTAAATTCACGACACAGCTTGATTAAATGTACGTACACTCATCATATAATATACATACAAGTTACTATGTGCACTGAAACGTTTTAGTTTTAACAGGTATATCAAGTTTATGTCACGCCGAAGTGAACACATACCTCTCTCAGTCGAGTAGAATGCAGACTGAGAAAAGCATGAGACCCCTCCTCATATAACCAAACCAACACTCTAGAGGGCGCACTTACACAACTAACTCTCCCAATATCTGTAAACTACACGAAATGCTGAACAATACAATATTTTGGTGAAATCAACTCACAAAATAAAATAAAAAATAGAAAATGAACGGTTGCAAAAATCTGTAATTCTTTGACCTGTTACATTCACCCCTCTATAATTTCACCAAAATCCTTCGCACTTCGAGGGTGGAAAAGAACCAAAAACATATAGAATAAAACTCTTGTCCACTTGGTCCAAGATAGCCCTGGGACTCCATTTCCCATATACAGCTTATAAAGCTACTTACAAAGTAAGTTAAAAGAAAACAGCAGTTGATCAGGCTACTGCCCCTTCTAGTGAATATGATGCCTTATACACCATATGAAATCTTGGAACACTTTCCCTCCAATATGAACATCTCATGACCCAGGTCATACTACTGGTAATAAAGAAAAATATCTTAATCTCAAAAATGTATCTAAAATAAAGAACGGAAAGACAGTGACCTTCTGACTCCTGTAAAAAACCCTTGGTGAGTGGTTTTTGCACCATGTTCTCTATCAAGCGATCGACTGCCTTAACAACCCTGCCAGTACGTGTTCTGACAACCTGACTTTCAAACCCTTGTACTTGGGAGGGTATCTGACTATCAGTCAGTGTAACAGGTGAATTGACGTCCGAAGACCCTGTCTCATCTAAGTCAGGAACATCAATTGGGGCAACAGAATCAGTGTCAGTCATGTGCAAATCAGGGGGGTCACTGGAATCCGACAAGTCTCTCACAGGTGAGTATTCATTTTCCCCTTGGCCTCTGACCTCTTTAGACTGGGCTCTCGTGGGTGTCAGTTGAACAGACTTCCTGGACAGAGAGTGGGGCATCTCATTCTCCATCTCAGACTCATCAGCTTCTCCAATAGACTCAGAGTCAGAGGATGCGTTTAACCACGAACATGTACGGTCCTCAGAAGCATCTACTGCTAGGCCACTCAAAGCATCAACAGAAGGAGGCTGAAACTCACTGGCCACATCCGAGGCAGCTCCATTCATCTCTTCATCGCTTAGTTCTGGCATGGGCAAGAAGCTCACGTCCAACATCAAATTCCGATGAACAACTTTTGTTTTCCCACTTTCGTCTCTGACTTTGTAAACGTGAGTCTGAGGGTTCCGGTCTATGATGGTATACATAGTGGCTTCCCACTTATCCGCTAACTTCCTCTTCCCTCTCTCTGCTTTATTAGCTAACAAAACTCGGTCGCCAACGTTCAAATGGGTTCCACGAACTCTCTTGTTGTAGCCATCAGCTTGATGTTGCTGTCCTTTCCTCGCATGCTGCTGAGCTATGTCGGCAGCCACATGGAGGTTCGCCATCAGTTTCTCTGCATAGGTCTTATAATTCACCACGACTGGATCCCTCAAGACTTGTTTGAAGACCATGTCTACTGGGAGTCTGGGGACTCGACCATACATCAAATAGAATGGAGGATATCCAGTTGTTTCATGAGTGGTGGCATTATACGCAAAAGTCAAAGTCTGTATCTGTTGGACCCAGTGTTGCTTAGCTGTCAGGGGTAGGGCACGCAACATACTGCCAAGTGTCCTATTGAACCTTTCGGTTTGCCCATTTCCCATGGGATGGTATGCTGTTGTGTGTGTTTTCATAATCCCTGTGAGGCTGAGGAGTTCAGCTATGAGTTTGCTTTCAAAATTGGCCCCTTGATCAGAATGTATTCGCTCTGGGAAACCGTAGATGCAGAATACGTTATCCCATAACTTCTTTGCTATTTGCTTTGCAGTTTGGTTTATGCAGGGAAAGGCATGAGCCAATTTTGTAAAGTGGTCTGTTATGACTAACACATCGACAGATCTTTGCTTACAGTCCTCAGCACTCCAAAAATCAATGCACACCAGCTCCATGGGTGCCAAAGTGCGAATGCTCTCCAAGGGAGCTCGGGCAGCTGGTTCAGGGGTCTTTGCAAGGATACAGCGTTGGCAGCATTTCACATATTCCTTGATGTCTCTTCCCATTTGCGGCCAGAAGAAACGCTGTCGGGCGAGGTGTGCTGTTCTAGCCTGCCCTTGATGCCCAGCGAAATCATGCACACCAGCGAGAGCTTTGGCCTTCAAGCTAGCAGGCAACACAAACTGATACCTCTTCTCTCTGCTTAATGGGTCTTTGGTTACCCTATATAGGACTCCGTCCTGGACTTTTAGATGATGCCACTGCTTGCACAGTGTCTGGGTCGTAAGAGCTAACCTCCTCCTCCCTCGCCTAGGTGGTGGCTCACCCCTCTGAATGAGTGGCAGGACTTCCCTGATAACTGGATCTATTTCCTGGCTTTGCCTCAGCTCGCCGATGGAGAGGGCTGGAAGTGTGTCTTGTTCTGAGGGCACCGCCTGGGGAAGAGCATTGAGAAACTGTGTTGCTCTTATCTCTGCTCCCCTTTCACACTCTACATGAGCTTCACAAGCAGATTTCACATGAGAGGGTTCTTGACTGCCGGCCAGCCTGTCTTGAGTGGGGTCCATAGTTACACAGCACCCTGCATCAAGTGCCTGGAGACACTGGGTCTTACTCCGGAAGAGATCTTGGACTTTCTCCTCTTTGGTTCCCTCCGCCTCGGCCAAAAGACTTCCATAGGGCTCACTGATCAACCTTTGGCTCACTGATTTAGCAAACGGATCTCTACTCAGGGCATCTGCCACAATGTTCTTTACCCCAGGAATGTGTTTGATACTGAAGGTGTAGGGGGAAAGCTTTGCCACCCACCTCTGTTCGCAAGCGTCAAGTTTTGGTTTGGTCATTATATAGGTCAAAGGATTATTGTCGGTCCATACTGTAAAAGTGTGGCCTTTCAACCAGTGGCTGAATTTTTCACAAACACTCCATTTGAGCGCCAAGAACTCCAGTCGGTGAGCAGGATACCTCTTTTGTGAGCCAGTGAGGGTCTTGCTGGCAAAGGCGATCGGGCGTGCCTTCGTTTCTCCTTCTGGTATCTGGGACAGAACTGCCCCAAGGCCATCAAGAGACGCATCAATGGACAGAACCAAGGGCTTAGAAAAGTCTGGATGGCTAAGGACCACACAATTCAGGAGCTTCCCCTTAAGGCCGGCGAAAGCGGAATCGCAGTCAAGGGTCCAATCCGCAGGTTTGAGCTTTCTGTAAACTCCCGCATTCTGACTGTACTTCCCGGCCTTTCCTCTCCGTTTCTGGCCAGCTGTGAGAGCAAACAGGGGTTTTGCGATGGAGGAGCAATTTGGTATGTAGTGTTGGTAATAAAATACCATCCCCAGGAACGACTTCACTCTGCGAACTGAAGGAGTGCAGCCATCATCTTCCATCAAGTCCTTCTTTGACATTTTGGTGATGACCTTGACCTTCTCTGGGTCAACAGCAACACCGTCACTGTCAACGATGTGTCCAAGAAACTTCACAGATCTCCGCAACAGATGGCATTTTTTTTGGACTCAACTTTAGATTGTGCTCCCGTAGCCTCTGGAAAACAACCTCTAATCTGCTGAGGGCCTGCTGTTCATTGGGGGCAAATATCAAGAGATCATCTAGGTAGCACAAGAGACTGCTGAAGTTAAGATCGCCAAAGATACTCAGCATCATCCTCATGAAGGACGCTGGACTGTTGCAAAGCCCCTGTGGCATTCTGTTATACTCGTGCAGGCCTAATGGTGTTGTGAAGGCGGTATACTTTTTGTCCTCCTCATGCATGGGCAAGCTATAAAATCCCGACGTGAGGTCCATGGTGCTGAAGACAGCATTACCGCCAAGGGCAGCCAAGCAGTCCGATTGATGGGGCAAAGGATGAGCATCCTTGATAGTTCTTGCATTCAGCCATCGAAAGTCTGTGCATATCCGGAGGTCGCCATTTTTCTTCCAAACCATCACGAGTGGAGAAGCATATTCACTCATTGATTTCCGTATGATTTCCTGTTCCTCCATCTCGGTGAGAACTTGGCGCAGCTTTTGATAGTGGGCTGGCGGCACTCTGCGATATGGAAGACGGAAGGGACGGTCGTCAGTGAGCCGGATCCTATGGGCAAAGCCCTTGGCTTCTCCACAGTCAAGATTATGCTTTGAAAATATATCCTGATATTTCTCCAGCAATGTCACAAGTTGGAGCTTGGTGGAGGGGCTCGCTTCACAATGATCAATGTCGACATTTCCTAGACCAGACTTCTGCAGTCTGTCTTTCAGGTCACCGTTGTCGTCCTGTTTCACATGAGTCACTCTAACAGAGCCAGCATCACTCTGACAGGAACCCTGGAACAGTGTGAGATCTTCAGCTGCAACACAAGTAGAGACGTCCGCAAGCTTGCTGTTCCTTTTCAGTGTGAGTGGTTTGTCTGAGATATTAGTGATTTTCATGGGAGTCCAGCCATCTCCCCATAGCGGTGTTACCACTCTCCCCACCATAATGCCCCGAGGCACACACCTGGAGGTTGTAGGCTCCACCATAACTGTACTCCCAGGTGACTTGGGTATATTACTTGGCAGTCTTCCCCACAGCAGGTACTCTTGTTTGGGAAGGAGAGTCACCGCCTGAGTTAGCTTCACTGTCCCTACTTTTCCTGGGACATCTTCACCCCTCCATCTTGTGAGACTGGTCATCATTTCTAAAAACTGTTCGCCATCTGGAGACCCTTTTGTGTTGCTCGAGATAAGTGTCCAATAACTGTTCTCGTTTTTCAGCTGATGCAGTACACGTTTCAACATGTTGGTGCCTACTATTATGTCGTCTTTCTGACCAGTGATCACCAGAACTGGGACCATGCACTTTACCCCATACAGACTTAGTTCCATGTCATACATGCACTTGGGGCGCACTTGTACTCCTCCACAGCCAACAAGGATGATATGCTGTGAGAGTTCTTGATGTGGAGTCAAGACGCTATCCGATAGTAGTCTTTGCTCTGCCTCTTCACTTATCGTGCAGGCCATTGAGCCTGTATCGAGGAGCCCTTGCAACTGAGCACAGCCATTAACTGTCACCGGTGCGTGAAATAACTCACTGAACGTCTCAACTCTGTGAATATTCTGAACAATTACCGTGCAATTATCAGACATTGCTTTACAGACATTGACATACATCTCCTTCAATTCTTCACTTTCTTCAAGGGTTGAATCTTCAACGCTCACACATCCCCTTTCCGTATGTGAGCTATCTAGTTTAAACTGGCTCCACCTTGCTCAGAGTTAGGTGGTATGTGCGCTAACTGTGGCTGAGCGTTAATTCTTGGCCGGCGCTGTTGGCATTCTCTCTTCCAGTGGCCGGGCTTGTAACAGCCCATACAGAGGTTCGCCTGTCTACAGTGTGTAGTAGTTGAATGTTCGGCAGACTGACAGACTTTACATCTACTCTGAACAATGGCTGCTGGCCCCCTGCTTGGTGGCACGACTGCTGTTGTGTGTGCCGTCTGCTCTAGCACACGGTTCAGCAAGCCAATGAGAGACTGCATGCAGATGCTCTCTGTCTGAGGAGAGGATGGAAGCCCCATTGCCTTTGGGTAGCCAGTAAGGTCTGTTGGGTTTTCAGCAGCGACTGTCTCTGTGGTTAATGCCTGAGCATGTGCACCAATGTTCTTTGGCCGATAAGATTTGGCTTGAAACATTGTTCTAGCCTCTCTCTGATGTTCAACGAGGTGTTCCTGAATCTCATTTGCTGTCCACTTTTCAGCTGTTTTGCACTTTAGGACACTTGCAAGAGCGGGGTCGGGACAGTGTTTCACCAGCATCATTGTGACTTCGTGAGAGGGGTCCTCAATGTTTCGCCCCTGCCTTCTCAGACACTCATCTGCGACATCCACAGCCTTGTTCAAGCGTATCCAATAGTCCATGGGACTTTCTCCGGCCAGAGGAAGTGTGTTATAGAAATCTGCTAAAGGCATAGAGGAGTAGGTTAACTCACTGAAATGTTGTTTCAGAATATCAAAGACGAGCTTGGAGTTCTCAGCTGGCTGCAGCGATGGCATACTGCGCAGGGTAACTTTAACAATGTCTCTAGCCTTTCCCATTAGTCTTGACATTATCTCCTGGGAGTGCTCTTGCGGGTGTACACCCCTCTTATTCAGGTAAACGCTCATAATCTCTTCCCACTCATGCACTGTGTGTTTGTTTGTTCCATCACCCCTGAAGTACGGCGGCTCTTTGACATCTGTCTTCATGACTAACTTTACTCCTGTCATGTTCAAATCAGACTGTCCATATCCTAAGTTCAGGCTAGGCGTAGGAGTGGTTTGGTTATCTGCACTACCAACAGATCTCTGTAATTGGCTAGCAATGTTCTCTCCTATTTCATGAGCTAACTGTGTGATGAGACTCCCTAGGTCTGCAGAACTCACATGTGAACTAGACACTGGCTGACGTGGAGAATGTTCATCTGTTTGGGTGTGAGTGTATGAAAATGCAGGACGGCCCACTGAACTAACGCTGCTTGCAATGTCTGGAGCATCTCTTAAGCTACGCATGTGTGGTGCGGGGGAATATTCATCAGTGCGTAAGCGTGTGGACGAGAGTACAGGTCTGCCTAGTATACCAGCACCCCTAACCGGCGTGCTCTCCACCCTACTCATAAACCTGCCCCTCCCCAGGCTTACCCCTGCAGCATCTCCAACACTAAATGGTGTCTGCGCATCCTTACCATCAGCCATTTATTTTTTTTTTTATAGAAAGTTGTAATAGACTATGGTAATGATATGTGAATCACCAGAACATGTGAATATGAAAAAAAATATTTGTAAAATGATAGAAGTAGCTGAGGTAAGCAATTAAGAGCTACAATTTACACATTAATGTTTGCCCTTATACTTGTCAACGTTCCGAAGAGGTTCCTACTCGTCACAGCAACCACCGGCGATCACCCTGGCGATGATCTGAAGCGAAGATATCCGGGTCACGGCACCAATGTAGCCGGCGCGGTCTGCTCGTCGCCGACTACTGCGTTGTGTTCCGGTGCACTGAAGACAAGACACTGGCGTACTTGAAGGCACTTTATTGTGTACAACTCTCTCAATCTGTTCAACATCAAGGAGAGAAAATGTTCAAAACTCTACCCTCGACCAGAATCCGCCTCTCTCAGTCGAGTACAATGCAGACTGAATATAATCACATTCAAAAATACAAGGAATAAAATACAACATAATTGGAAAATAAACATCGCATCTGGTGTATATCTTATGTATGTGTCATATTGCTTGCTATCTCTGCCAAAAACGCTGAGCTTTTAGCCTTTACATTAATACTGTGCAACATGACATAAACCATCTTTCAAATAGGTAATACATACAATAATATGCACGAAGCAACATGTAATCCTTCACATTGGAGCTTTTCAGTGCCATTAAACACTAATCAATACATGAAAACATTTTAAATGAACACATATTTTTAACCTGATATAGGGAATACATACCTGTTCAACATCAAGGAGAGAAAATGTTCAAAACTCTACCCTCGACCAGAATCCGCCTAACATAAAAAGAACAACGTAGGCTTCAACACAAGAGGATAGAATGACGATTGATAGAGTAACTCTCTCCGTCTCCAAGTTTGATGCGATGCTTACAGGACCGGGACACGCCGCTCAACGCACACTTCCTGTCAGAGGCAGAGAAACAAACACTACTCACTCATTTATCTATGGAACTCTATGGGCTCTATGGAACTCTATGGGCTCTATGGAACTCTATGGAACTCTATGGGCTCTATGGAACTCTATGGAACTCTATGGAACTCTATAGGCTCTATGGAACTCTATGGGCTCTATGGAACTCTATGGAACTCTATGGAACTCTATGGGCTCTATGGAACTCTATGGGCTCTATGGGCTCTATGGAACTCTATGGGCTCTATGGGCTCTATGGAACTCTATGGGCTCTATGGAACTCTATGGGCTCTATGGAACTGTATGGGCTCTATGGAACTCTATGGGCTCTATGGAACTCTATGGGCCGGTTTCTGGACCTCATTCATCTATGGAACTCTATGGTGCCGGTTTCTGGATCTCATTCATCTATGGAACTCTATGGTGCCGGTTTCCAGACCAAATTAAGACTAATCCTTAGGATTTTTTGTCCAAGAGTAGCTTAATCTGGGTCCGGGAAATTGGCCCTACATGTAAAAGATATTAAAATGTCATTGTTAGCTTTTTAACATTAGAAACAAAGAATGAACAAAAGCGTGGTCTGAACACTGGACAGTGACTGAACACTGGAACAAGACATGCCTGCCTGGTTAGACAAAGTGTTAGAGGGGGCATTCTGACCAGAGGAAAGGGTAAGGGTTAACATACAGTAGGTAGCCACAGAGTACTATGCACAGCCACACCATAGAACAAGTTATTGTTGTGGAAAAAGGAAAGTAATCAAATGATTGGCTCCTGAAGTCACTCCTAAAGTCACTGAATACTTTCCGAAGGCACTGTATGCACAGAGTACATAATAAGTAAGTAGCAAAACAGTACAGTAATAAACATGATTGTATTTGCCGGGAAGAAAGGCGCAGACAGATGCATTCCCTTGGGGAAGGGAAACAGGAGTTAACCACGTACACTACCGTTCAATAGTTTGGGGGTCACTTAGAAATGACCTTGTTTTCGAAAGAAAAGCAATTTTGTTGTCCATTAAAATAACGTCAAATTGATCAGAAATACAGTGTAGACATTGTTAATGTTGTAAATGGCTATTGTAGCTGGAAACGGCTGATTTTTAATGGAATATCTACATAGGCATTCAGAGGCCCATTATCCAATGGCGCGTTGTGTTTGCTAATCCAAGTTTATCATTTTAAAAGGCTATTTGATCATTAGAAAACCCTTTTGCAATTATGTTAGCACAGCTGAAAACGGTTGTGCTGATTTAAAGAAGCAATAAAACTGGCCTTCTTTA
The DNA here is from genome assembly GCF_964263955.1 of Coregonus lavaretus. Taxonomy (NCBI): domain Eukaryota; kingdom Metazoa; phylum Chordata; class Actinopteri; order Salmoniformes; family Salmonidae; genus Coregonus; species Coregonus lavaretus. The sequence goes on from NC_139996.1 coordinate 3,420,855, forward strand.
GACTAGTTGAGTATCTGGAGCATCAGCAATTGTGGGTTCGATTACAGGCTCAAAATAGCCAGAAACAAATAACTTTCTTCTGAAACTTGTCAGCCTATTCTTGTTCTGAGAAATGAAGGATATTCCATGCGAGAAATTGCCAAGAAACTGAAAATCTCGTACAACGCTGTGTACTACTCCCTTCACAGAACAGCGCAAACTGGGTCTAACCAGAATAGAAAGAGGAGTGGGAGGCCCCGGTGCACAACTGAGCAAGAGGACAAATACATTAGTGTCTAGTTTGAGAAACAGATGCCTCACAGGTCCTCAACTGGCAGCTTCATTAAATAGTCCCCGCAAAACACCAGTCTCAACGTCAACAGTGACGAGGCGACTCCGGGATGCTGACCTTGCAAAGAAAAAATCCAGTGTCTTAATCTTTTCTTTTTATTGGCCAGTCTGAGATATGGCTTTTTCTTTGCAACTCTGCCTAGTAGGTCAGCATCCCGGAGTCGCCTCTTCACTGTTGACGTTGAGACTGGTGTTTTGCGGGGACTTATTGTAAATAAGAATATAATATGTTTCTAAACACTAATGTAGATGCTACCATGTTTACGGATAGTCCTGAATGAATCGTGAATAATGATGAGTGAGAAAGTTACAGACGCACAAATATCTTACCCCCAAGACATGCTAACCTCTCACCATTGCAATGACAGGGGAGGTTAGCATTTTTTTGGGGGGGTATGATATTTGTGCGTCTAACTTTCTCACTGATCATTATTCACAACTTAAACAAATGAGTGCTTCCATTTAGTTATTGAATAGGTATTTTCAGTATTTAGTACGGTTTTGGATTGCTGAGGGTAGTTTTTTTTTTTAAGGGATGTAATTTCTGTCCTCCCTCCTCCTATGATCCAAGCCGCTCACCCCCCAGACAGACTCACCAGCCCAGACAGAGACAGAGGCATTGATCCAAGCCACTCACCCCATACTCACCAGCCCAGACAGAGACAGAGGCACAGCTAAACCGATTCGAAAGCGGAAGATTCCTGCAGCATTAAAGTTTGAACACTGACCCAGTTCTTCTGCCTTTGTGTTGGTACCGGAGAGTACTAGGGATGGGAAACGTGAACTCCTCATTCATTACTCCCCACACATTTAAAAGCATTGGATCGGTGGAAGCATGGGCTAGATTAGAGGGAGTTTCCACCATATTTCAGTTCCTTTCAAATCTGTGATGGGAAGTGAACAAGTGCACACTTTGGGAGGTAGGAGAGATATTTGAGACGTAGACTTAAGTTTGGGAGCACCAGCCAAGTCCTATTAGAGAGGAGCTGTTAGTTGGAGAGAGACCCATAGGGGTCCTATTAGAGAGGAGCTGTTAGTTGGAGAGAGATCCATAGGGGTCCTATTATAGTCCTATTAGAGAGGAGCTGTTAGTTGGAGAGAGATCCATAGGGGTCCTATTATAGTCCTATTAGAGAGGAGCTGTTAGTTGGAAAGAGATCCATAGGGGTCCTATTAGAGTCCTATTAGAGAGGAGCTGTTAGTTGGAGAGAGATCCATAGGGGTCCTATTAGAGTCCTATTAGAGAGGAGCTGTTAGTTGGAGAGAGATCCATAGGGGTCCTATTAGAGTCCTATTAGAGAGGAGCTGTTAGTTGGAGAGAGATCCATAGGGGTCCTATTAGAGAGAAGCTGTTAGTTGGAGAGAGATCCATAGATTAGAGAGGAGCTGTTAGTTGGAGAGAGATCCATAGGGGTCCTTTTAGAGTCATATTAGAGAGGAGCTGTTTGTTGGAGAGAGATTATAGGGGTCCTATTAGAGAGGAGCTGTTAGTTGGAGAGAGATCCATAGGGGTCCTATTAGATTCCTATTAGAGAGGATCTGTTAGTGGGAGAGAGATCCATAGGGGTCCTATTAGAGAGGAGCTGTTAGTTGGAGAGAGATCCATGGGGGTCCTATTAGAGTCTTATTAGAGAGGAGCTGTTAGTTGGAGAGAGATCCATAGGGGTCCTATTAGAGTCACATTAGAGAGGAGCTGTTAGTTGGAGAGAGATCCATAGGGGTCCTATTAGATAGGAGCTGTTAGTTGGAGAGAGATCGATAGGGGTCCTATTTGAGAGGAGCTGTTAGTTGGAGAGAGATCCATAGGGGTCCTATTAGAGAGGAGCTGTTAGTTGGAGAGAGATCCATAGGGGTCCTATTAGATAGGAGCTGTTAGTTGGAGAGAGATCGATAGGGGTCCTATTTGAGAGGAGCTGTTAGTTGGAGAGAGACCCATAGGGGTCCTATTAGAGTCCTATTAGAGAGGAGCTGTTAGTTGGAGAGAGATCCATAGGGGTCCTATTAGAGAGGAGCTGTTAGTTGGAGAGAGATCCATAGGTGTCCTATTAGAGTCCTATTAGAGAGGAGCTGTTAGTTGGAGAGAGATCCATAGGGGTCCTATTAGAGTCCTATTAGAGAGGAGCTGTTAGTTGGAGAGAGATCCATAGGGGTCCTATTAGAGAGGAGCTGTTAGTTGGAGAGAGATCCATAGGTGTCCTATTAGAGTCCTATTAGAGAGGAGCTGTTAGTTGGAGAGAGATCCATAGGGGTCCTATTAGAGTCCTATTAGAGAGGAGCTGTTAGTTGGAGAGAGATCCATAGGGGTCCTATTAGAGTCCTATTAGAGAGGAGCTGTTAGTTGGAGAGAGATCCATAGGTGTCCTATTAGAGAGGAGCTGTTAGTTGGAGAGAGATCCATAGGTGTCCTATTAGAGTCCTATTAGAGAGGAGCTGTTAGTTGGAGAGAGATCCATAGGGGTCCTATTAGAGTCCTATTAGAGAGGAGCTGTTAGTTGGAGAGAGATCCATAGGGGTCCTATTAGAGTCCTATTAGAGAGGAGCTGTTAGTTGAGAGAGATCCATAGGGGTCCTATTAGAGAGAAGCTGTTAGTTGGAGAGAGATCCATAGATTAGAGAGGAGCTGTTAGTTGGAGAGAGATCCATAGGGGTCCTTTTAGAGTCATATTAGAGAGGAGCTGTTTGTTGGAGAGAGATTATAGGGGTCCTATTAGAGAGGAGCTGTTAGTTGGAGAGAGATCCATAGGGGTCCTATTAGATTCCTATTAGAGAGGATCTGTTAGTGGGAGAGAGATCCATAGGGGTCCTATTAGAGAGGAGCTGTTAGTTGGAGAGAGATCCATGGGGGTCCTATTAGAGTCTTATTAGAGAGGAGCTGTTAGTTGGAGAGAGATCCATAGGGGTCCTATTAGAGTCATATTAGAGAGGAGCTGTTAGTTGGAGAGAGATCCATAGGGGTCCTATTAGATAGGAGCTGTTAGTTGGAGAGAGATCGATAGGGGTCCTATTTGAGAGGAGCTGTTAGTTGGAGAGAGATCCATAGGGGTCCTATTAGAGAGGAGCTGTTAGTTGGAGAGAGATCCATAGGGGTCCTATTAGATAGGAGCTGTTAGTTGGAGAGAGATCGATAGGGGTCCTATTTGAGAGGAGCTGTTAGTTGGAGAGAGACCCATAGGGGTCCTATTAGAGTCCTATTAGAGAGGAGCTGTTAGTTGGAGAGAGATTATAGGGGTCCTATTAGAGAGGAGCTGTTAGTTGGAGAGAGATCCATAGGTGTCCTATTAGAGTCCTATTAGAGAGGAGCTGTTAGTTGGAGAGAGATCCATAGGGGTCCTATTAGAGTCCTATTAGAGAGGAGCTGTTAGTTGGAGAGAGATCCATAGGGGTCCTATTAGAGAGGAGCTGTTAGTTGGAGAGAGATCCATAGGTGTCCTATTAGAGTCCTATTAGAGAGGAGCTGTTAGTTGGAGAGAGATCCATAGGGGTCCTATTAGAGTCCTATTAGAGAGGAGCTGTTAGTTGGAGAGAGATCCATAGGGGTCCTATTAGAGTCCTATTAGAGATGAGCTGTTAGTTGGAGAGAGATCCATAGGTGTCCTATTAGAGAGGAGCTGTTAGTTGGAGAGAGATCCATAGGTGTCCTATTAGAGAGGAGCTGTTAGTTGGAGAGAGATCCATAGCGGTCCTATTAGAGAGGAGCTGTTAGTTGGAGAGAGATCCATAGGGGTCCTATTAGAGAGGAGCTGTTAGTTGGAGAGAGACCCATAGGGGTCCTATTAGAGTCATATTAGAGAGGAGCTGTTAGTTGGAGAGAGATCCATAGGGGTCCTATTAGAGTCCTATTAGATAGGAGCTGTTAGTTGGAGAGAGATCCATAGGGGTCCTATTAGATAGGAGCTGTTAGTTGGAGAGAGATCCATAGGGGTCCTATTAGAGTGCTATTATAGAGGAGCTGTTAGTTGGAGAGAGATCCATAGGGGTCCTATTAGAGTCTTATTAGAGAGGAGCTGTTAGTTGGAGAGAGATCCATAGGGGTCCTATTAGACAGGAGCTGTTTGTTGGAGAGAGATCCATAGGGGTCCTATTAGAGTCCTATTAGATAGGAGCTGTTAGTTGGAGAGGGATCCATAGGGGTCCTATTAGATAGGAGCTGTTAGTTGGAGAGAGATCCATAGGGGTCCTATTAGAGTCATATTATAGAGGAGCTGTTAGTTGGAGAGAGATCCATAGGGGTCCTATTAGAGTCTTATTAGAGAGGAGCTGTTAGTTGGAGAGAGATCCATAAGGGTCCTATTAGAGTCTTATTAGAGAGGAGCTGTTAGTTGGAGAGAGATCCATAGGGGTCCTATTATAGAGGAGCTGTTAGTTGGAGAGAGATCCATAGGGGTCCTATTAGAGTCCTATTAGAGAGGAGCTGTTAGTTGGAGAGAGATCCATAGGGGTCCTATTAGAGAGGAGCTGTTAGTTGGAGAGAGATCCATAGGGGTCCTATTAGAGAGGAGCTGTTAGTTGGAGAGAGATCCATAGGGGTCCTATTAGAGTTCTATTAGAGAGGAGCTGTTAGTTGGAGAGAGACCCATAGGGGTCCTATTAGATTCCTAGTAGAGAGGAGCTGTTAGTTGGAGAGAGATCCATAGGGGTCCTATTAGAGTCCTATTAGAGAGGAACTGTTTGTTGGAGAGAGATCCATAGGGGTCCTATTAGAGTCATATTAGAGAGGAGCTGTTAGTTGGAAAGAAATCCATAGGGGTCCTATTAGATTCCTAGTAGAGAGGAGCTGTTAGTTGGAGAGAGATCCATAGGGGTCCTATTAGAGTCCTATTAGAGAGGAGCTGTTAGTTGGAGAGAGATCCATAGCGGTCCTATCAGAGAGGAGCTGTTAGTTGGAGAACAATGCTTCAGAAACACGGTGTCACTGACAAGGATTAGAGAGGGAAGTAGAAGAACAGGGATTAGTGAGGACCTAGAATAACGGATTAGAGAGGACCTAGAAGAAGAACAGGGATTAGAGAGGAACTAGAAGAAGAAGAACAGGTATTGGAGAGGACCTAGACGAACAGGTATTAGAGAGGACCTAGAAGAACAGGTATTGGAGAGGACCTAGAAGAAGAACAGGTATTAGAGAGGAAACTAGAAGAAGAATAACAGGTATTAGAGAGGACCTAGAAGAACATGTGAGGTTTTGTGACACAACACAATGCCACAGATGTCTCAAGTTTTGAGGGAGCGTGAAATTGGCATGCTGACTGCAGGAATGTCCACCAGAGCTGTTGCCAGATAATTGAATGTTCATTTCTCAGAGTTCTGGACTCTACCATAAGCCGCATCCAACGTCGTTTTAGAGAATTTGGCAGTACACCCAACTGGCCTTACAACCGCAGACCACGTGTAACCATGCCAGCCCAGGACCTCCACATCCAGCTTCTTCACCTGCGGGATCGTCTGAGACCAGCCACCCAGACAGCTGATCAAACTGTGGGTTTGCAAAACCGAATAATTTTTGCACAAACCGTCTCAGGGAAGCTCATCTGCGTGCTCGTCGTCCTCACCCGGGTCTGGACCTGACTGGCTCATCTGCTCGTCGTCCTCACCCGGGTCTGGACCTGACTGGCTCATCTGCTCGTCGTCCTCACCCGGGTCTGGACCTGACTGGCTCATCTGCGTGCTCGTCGTCCTCACCCGGGTCTGGACCTGACTGGCTCATCTGCTCGTCGTCCTCACCCGGGTCTGGACCTGACTGGCTCATCTGCGTGCTCGTCGTCCTCACCAGGGTCTGGACCTGACTGGCTCATCTGCGTGCTCGTCATCCTCACCAGGGTCTGGACCTGACTGGCTCATCTACGTGCTCGTCGTCCTCACCAGGGTCTTGACCTGACTGCAATTTTGCATCGTAACCGACTTCAGTGGGCAAATGCTCACCTTCGATGGACACTGGCACGCTGGAGAAGTGTGCTCTTCACGGATGAATCCCGGTTTCAACTGTACCGGGCAGATGGCGTCATGTTTCAGCAAGATAATGCATGGCCCTATGTTGCTAGGATCTGTACACAATCCTAGTGGCCGGGGACTTTAATGCAGGCAAACTTAAATCAGTTTTACCTCATTTCTACCAGCATGTCACATGTGCAACCAGAGGAAAAAAATCTCTAGACTACCTTTACTCCACACACCAAAGCTCTCCCTCGCCCTCCATTTGGAAAACCTGACCATAATCCTCCTGATTCCTGCTTACAAGCAAAAACTAAAGCTTGTAGTACCTCGCTCAATACGGAAGTGGTCAGATTACGCGGATGCTATGCTACAGGACTGTTTTGCTAACACCGACTGGAATATGTTTCCGGGATTCATCCAATGGCATTGAGGAGTATACCACCTCAGTCACCGGCTTCATCAATAAGTGCATTGACGACGTCGACCCCACAGTGACCGTACGTACATATCCCAACCAGAAGCCATGGATTACAGGCAACATCCGCACAGAGCTAAAGGCTAGAGCTGCAGCTTTCAAGGAGCGGGACACTAATCTGGACGCTTATAAGAAATCCTGTTATGCCCTGAGATGAACCATCAAAAAGGCAAAGCGTCAATACAGGACTAAGATTGAATCCTACTACACCGGCTCTGACGCTCGTCTGATGTGGCAGGGCTTGCAAAGGATTACAGTCTACAAAAGGAAACCCAGCTGCGAGCTGCCCAGCGACACGAGCCTAGCAGACAGGCTAAATGCCTTTTATACTGGCTTCGAGGCAAGAAACACTGAAGCATGCATGAGAGTACCAGCTGTTCCGGACGACTGTATGATCACTCTCTCCGTAGACGTTTAAACAGGTCAACATTCACAAGGCCGCGGTGCCAGACGGATTACCAGGACGTGTACTCAGAGCATGCGCGGACCAACTGGCAAGTCTTCACTGACATTTTCAACCTCTCCCTGACTGAATCTGTAATACCTGCATGTTTCAAGCAGACCACCATAGTCCCTGTGCCCAAGAAAGCGAAGGTAACCTGCCTAAATGACTACCGACCCGTAGCACTCACGTCTGTAGCCATGAAGTGCTTTGAAAGGCTGGTCATGGCTCACATCACCACCATCATCCCAGAAACCCTGGAGCCACTCCAATTTGCATACCGCCCCAACAGATCCACAGATGACGCTATCTCTATTGCACTCCACACTGTCCTTTCCCACCTGGACAAAAGGAACACCTATGAGAGAATACTGTTCATTGACTACAGCTCAGCGTTCAACACCATAGTGCCCACAAAGCTCATCACCTAAGCTAAGGACCCTGGGACTAAACACCTCCCTCTGCAACTGGATCCTGGACTTCCTGACGGGCCGCCCCCAGGTGGTAAGGGTAGGCAACAACACATCTGCCACACTGATCCTCAACACGGGGGCCCCTCAGGGGTGCGTGCTTAGTCCCTTGCTGTACTCCCTGTTCACCCACGACTGCGTGGCCAAGCACGACTCCAACACCATCATTAAGTTTGCTGACGATACAACAGTGGTAGGCCTGATCACGGACAACGATGAGACAGCCTATAGGGAGGAGGTCAGAGACCTGGCAGTGTGGTGCCAGGACAACAACCTCTCCCTCAACGTGAGCAAGACAGAGATGGTTGTGGACTACAGGAAAAGAAGGGCTGAACACGCCCCCATTCTCATCAACGGGGCTGTAGTGGAGTGGGTCAAGAATTTCAAGTTCCTTGGTGTCCACATCACCAACAAACTATCATGGTCCAAACACACCAAGAAAGTCGTGAAGAGGGCACGACAACTTATTTTCCCCCTCAGGAGAATGAAAAGATTTGTCATGGGTCCCCAGATCCTCAAAGTTCTACAGCTGCACCATCAAGAGCATCCTGACCGGTTGCATCTCCGACCGTAAGGCGCTACAGAGGGTAGTGCGTACAGCCCAGTACATCACTGGGGCCAAACTTCCTGCCATCCAGGACCTCTATACCAGGCGGTGTCAGAGGAAGACTCCAGTCACCCAAGTCATAGACTGTTCTCTCTGCTACCGCACTGCAAGCGGTACCGGAGCGCCAAGTCTAGGTCCAAAAGGCTCCTTAACAGCTTCTACCCCCGAAGCCATAAGACTGCTGAACATATAGCCTCATTATTGTTATTTTATTGTTTCTTTTTATATTTTTTTATTTTTTACTTTAGTTAGTAAATATTTTCTTAACCAACAATGCAGTTTTAAGAAAATAGAGTTACGGGCTTGTAAGTAAGCATTTCACGGTAAGGACTACACCTGTTGTATTCAGCACATGTGACAAATAAAAATTTATGTGATTTGACAATTCCTGGAAGCTGAAAATGTCCCAGTTCTTCCATGACCTGCATACTCACCAGACATGTCACCCATTTAGCATGTTTGGGATGCTCTGGATCAACGTCTACGACAGCGTGTTCCAGTTCCCGCCAATATCCAGTAACTTGAAGAGGAGTAGAACAACATTCCACAGGCCCCAATCACCAGCCTGATCAACTCTATGCCAAGGAGACGTGCCCCAATCACCAGCCTGATCAACTCTATGCCAAGGAGACGTGCCCCAATCACCAGCCTGATCAACTCTATGCCAAGGAGACGTGCCCCATTCAACAGCCTGATCAACTCTATGCCAAGGAGACGTGGCGCTCTGCATGAGGCAACATTCCACAGGCCCCAATCACCAGCCTGATCAACTCTATGGGAAGGAGACGTGCCCCAATCACCAGCCTGATCAACTCTATGCCAAGGAGACGTGCCCCAATCAACAGCCTGATCAACTCTATGCCAAGGAGACGTGCCCCAATCAACAGCCTGATCAACTTTATGCCAAGGAGACGTGCCCCAATCACCAGCCTGATCAACTCTATGCCAAGGAGACGTGCCCCAATCAACAGCCTGATCAACTCTATGCCAAGGAGACGTGTCACTCTGCATGAGGCAACATTCCACAGGCCACAATCAACAGCCTGATCAACTCTATGCCAAGGAGATGTGTCGTGCTGCATGAGGCAAATTATGGTCACAACAGATACTGACTGGTTTTCTGATCCACGCCCCTACCTTTTTTTAAGGTATCTGTGACCAACAGATGCATATCTGTTTTCCCAGTCATGTGGAATCCATAGATTAGGGCCTAATACATTTATTTCAATTGACTGATTTCCTGATATGAACTGTAACTCAGTAAAATCTTTGAAATTGTTGCATGTTGCGTTTTAATATTTTTGTTCAGGAGAGATGTAGTAGTAACTCTCTCTGTCTCCAAGTTTGATGCGATGCTTACAGGACCGGGACACGCCGCTCAACGCACACTTCCTGTCAGAGGCAGAGAAACAAACACTACTCACTCATTTATCTATGGAACTCTATGGGCTCTATGGAACTCTATGGGCTCTATGGAACTCTATGGACTCTATGGAACTCTATGGGCTCTATGGAACTCTATGGGCTCTATGGAACTCTATGGTACCGGTTTCTGGACTTCATTAATCTATGGAACTCTATGGTGCCGGTTTCCAGACCAAATTAAGACTAATCCTTAGGATTTTTTGTCCAAGAGTAGCTTAATCTTAGGAAATTGGCCCTACATGTAAAAGATATTAAAATGTCATTGTTAGCTTTTTAACATTAGAAACAAAGAATGAACAAAAGCGTGGTCTGAACACTGGAACAAGACATGCCTGCCTGGTTAGACAAAGCGTTAGAGGGGGCATTCTGACCAGAGGAAAGAGTAAGGGTTAACATACAGTTGGTAGCGTGCACAGAGTACTATGCACAGCCACACCATAGAACAAGTTATTTTTGTGGAAAAAGGAAAGTAATCAAATGATTGGCTCCTGAAGTCACTCCTAAAGTCACGGAATACTTTCCGAAGGCACTGTATGCACAGAGTACATAATAAGGAAGTAGCAAAACAGTAATAAACATGATTGTATTTTCGGGAAGAAAGGCGCAGACAGATGCATTCCCTTGGGGAAGGGAAACAGGAGTTAACCACGTACACTACCGTTCAATAGTTTGGGGGTCACTTAGAAATGACCTTGTTTTCGAAAGAAAAGCAATTTTGTTGTCCATTAAAATAACATCAAATTGATCAGAAATACAGTGTAGACATTGTTAATGTTGTAAATGGCTATTGTAGCTGGAAACGGCAGATTTTTTATGGAATATCTACATAGGCGTACAGAGGCCCATTATCCAATGGCACGTTGTGTTTGCTAATCCAAGTTTAGCATTTTGAAAGGCTAATTGATCATTAGAAAACCCTTTTGCAATTATGTTAGCACAGCTGAAAACTGTTGTGCTGATTAAAGAAGCAATAAAACTGGCCTTCTTGAGACTAGTTGAGTATCTGGAGCATCAGCAATTGTGGGTTCGATTACAGGCTCAAAATAGCCAGAAACAAATAACTTTTTTCTGAAACTTGTCAGTCTATTCTTGTTCTGAGAAATGAAGGATATTCCATGCGAGAAATTGCCAAGAAACTGAAGATCTCGTACAACGCTGTGTACTACTCCCTTCACAGAACAGCGCAAACTGGGTCTAACCAGAATAGAAAGAGGAGTGGGAGGCCCCGGTGCACAACTGAGCAAGAGGACAAATACATTAGTGTCTAGTTTGAGAAACAGACGCCTCACAGGTCCTCAACTGGCAGCTTCATTAAATAGTCCCCGCAAAACACCAGTCTCAACGTCAACAGTGAAGAGGCGACTCCGGGATGCTGACCTTGCAAAGAAAAAATCCAGTGTCTTAATCTTTTCTTTTTATTGGCCAGTCTGAGATATGGCTTTTTCTTTGCAACTCTGCCTAGTAGGTCAGCATCCCGGAGTCGCCTCTTCACTGTTGACGTTGAGACTGGTGTTTTGCGGGTACTTATTGTAAATAAGAATATAATGTTTCTAAACACTTAATGTAGATGCTGCCATGTTTACGGATAGTCCTGAATGAATCGTGAATAATGATGAGTGAGAAAGTTACAGACGCACAAATATCTTACCCCCAAGACATGCTAACCTCTCACCATTGCAATGACAGGGGAGGTTAGCATTTTTTTGGGGGGGGTATGATATTTGTGCGTCTAACTTTATCACTGATCATTATTCAAAACGTAAACAAATGAGTGCTTCCATTTAGTTATTGAATAGGTATTTTCAGTATTTAGTACGGTTTTGGATTGCTGAGGGTAGTTATTTTTTTAAGGGATGTAATTTCTGTCCTCCCTCCTCCTATTGATCCAAGCCGCTCACCCCATACTCACCAGCCCAGACAGAGACAGAGGCATTGATCGAAGCCGCTCACCCCATACTCACCAGCCCAGACAGAGACAGAGGCACAGCTAAACCGATTCGAAAGCGGAAGATTCCTGCAGCATTAAAGTTTGAACACTGACCCAGTTCTTCTGCCTCTGTGTTGGTACCGGAGAGTACTAGGGATGGGAAACGTGAACTCCTCATTCATTACTCCCCACACATTTAAAAGCATTGGATCGGTGGAAGCATGGGCTAGATTAGAGGGAGTTTCCACCATATTTCAGTTCCTTTCAAATCTGTGATGGGAAGTGAACAAGTGCACACTTTGGGAGGTAGGAGAGATATTTGAGACGTAGACTTAAGTTTGGGAGCACCAGCCAAGTCCTATTAGAGAGGAGCTGTTAGTTGGAGAGAGACCCATAGGGGTCCTATTAGAGTCATATTAGAGAGGAGCTGTTAGTTGGAGAGAGATCCATAGGGGTCCTATTAGAGTCCTATTATAGAGGATCTGTTAGTTGGAGAGAGATCCATAGGCGTCCTATTAGAGTCCTATTAGAGAGGAGCTGTTAGTTGGAGAGAGATCCATAGGGGTCCTATTAGAGTCCTATTAGAGAGGAGCTGTTAGTTGGAGAGAGATCCATAGGGGTCCTATTAGAGTCTTATTAGAGAGGAGCTGTTAGTTGGAGAGAGATCCATAGGGGTCCTATTAGAGAGGAGCTGTTAGTTGGAGAGAGACCCATAGGGTTCCTATTAGAGTCTTATTAGATAGGAGCTGTTAGTTGGAGAGAGATCCATAGGGGTCCTATTAGAGAGGAGCTGTTAGTTGGACAGAGATCCATAGGGGTCCTATTAGAGTCCTATTAGAGAGGAGCTGTTAGTTGGAAAGAGACCCATAGGGGTCCTATTAGAGTCAAATTAGAGAGGAGCTGTTAGTTGGAGAGAGATCCATAGGGGTCCTATTAGAGAGGAGCTGTTAGTTGGAGAGAGAACCATAGGGGTCCTATTAGAGAGGAGCTGTTTGTTGGAGAGAGATCCATAGGGGTCCTATTAGAGTCCTATTAGAGAGGAGCTGTTGTTAGTTGGAGAGAGATCCATAGGGGTCCTATTAGAGAGGAGCTGTTAGTTGGAGAGAGATCCATAGGTGTCCTATTAGAGTCCTATTAGAGAGGAGCTGTTAGTTGGAGAGAGATCCATAGGGGTCCTATTAGAGTCATATTAGAGAGGAGCTGTTGTTAGTTGGAGAGAGATCCATAGGGGTCCTATTAGAGAGGAGCTGTTAGTTGGAGAGAGATCCATAGGTGTCCTATTAGAGTCCTATTAGAGAGGAGCTGTTAGTTGGAGAGAGATCCACAGGGGTCCTATTAGAGAGGAGCTGTTAGTTGGAGAGAGATCCATAGGTGTCCTATTAGAGTCATATTAGAGATGAGCTGTTAGTTGGAGAGAGATCCATAGGGGTCCTATTAGATTCCTATTAGAGAGGAGCTGTTAGTTGGAGAGAGATCCATAGGGGTCATATTAGAGCGGAGCTGTTAGTTGGAGAGAGATCAATAGGGGTCCTATTAGAGAGGAGCTGTTTGTTGGAGAGAGATCCATAGGGGTCCTATTAGAGTCCTATTAGATAGGAGCTGTTAGTTGGAGAGAGATCCATAGGGGTCCTATTAGAGAGGAGCTGTTAGTTGGAGAGAGATCCATAGGGGTCCTATTAGAGTCTTATTAGAGAGGAGCTGTTAGTTGGAGAGAGATCCATAGGGGTCCTATTAGAGTCTTATTAGAGAGGAGCTGTTAGTTGGAGAGAGATCCATAGGGGTCCTGTTAGAGTCCTATTAGAGAGGAGCTGTTTGTTGGAGAGAGATCCATAGGGGTCCTATTAGAGTCATATTAGAGAGGAGCTGTTAGTTGGAGAGAAATCCATAGGGGTCCTATTAGATTCCTATTAGAGAGGAGCTGTTAGTTGGAGATAGATCCATAGGGGTCCTATTAGAGAGGAGCTGTTAGTTGGAGAGAGATCCATACGGGTCCTATTAGAGAGGAGCTGTTAGTTGGAGAGAGATCCATACGGGTCCTATTAGAGAGGAGCTGTTTGTTGGAAAGAGATCCATAGGGGTCCTATTAGAGAGGAGCTGTTAGTTGGAGAGAGATCCATAGGGGTCCTATTAGAGAGGAGCTGTTAGTTGGAGAGAGACCCATAGGGGTCCTATTAGAGTCATATTAGAGAGGAGCTGTTAGTTGGAGAGAGATCCATAGGGGTCCTATTAGAGAGAAGCTGTTAGTTGGAGAGAGACCCATAGGGGTCCTATTAGAGTCATATTAGAGAGGAGCTGTTTGTTGGAGAGAGATCCATAGGGGTCCTATTAGAGAGGAGCTGTTAGTTGGAGAGAGATCCATAGGGGTCCTATTATAGTTCTATTAGAGAGGAGCTGTTAGTTGGAGAGAGATCCATAGGGGTCCTATTAGAGTCATATTAGAGAGGAGCTGTTTGTTGGAGAGAGATCCATAGGGGTCCTTTTAGAGTCATATTAGAGAGGAGCTGTTAGTTGGAGATAGATCCATAGGGGTCCTATTAGATTCCTATTAGAGAGGAGCTGTTAGTTGGAGAGAGATCCATAGGGGTCCTATTAGAGAGGAGCTGTTAGTTGGAGAGAGATCCATAGCTGTCCTATTAGAGAGGAGCTGTTAGTTGGAGAACAATGCTTCAGAATCACTGTGTCACTGACAAGGATTAGAGAGGCAAGTAGAAGAACAGGGATTAGAGAGGACCTAGAAGAACGGATTAGAGAGGACCTAGAAGAAGAACAGGGATTAGGGAGGACCTAGAAGAAGAGGTATTAGAGAGGACCTAGAAGAACAGGTATTAGA